>NC_135402.1:9585000-9890000 GCF_051989625.1 Stigmatopora argus
ATAGCAAGGTTACTTTCACACCTTTGTGACAAATTTTACTATCCATGCATTGCGAAGACTTCAATTCCTTATTATTGAATACCTAAATCAGTCTGTATTCATATGTGGATATAAATGAGATATCTATCCAATGCTTTTGCAATGTGATTGCTTAGGTTGCGCTTATCTACCCCACAATTCATCAGCAGGCCAAAAAAACTTAAATTGCAGATAGATGCAAAATGTAATGACGGACAAAGCACAAAACAGAATTACTTGCTTGAGTTGGTAGTTTATTTAAACTTAATAATACAAAGTAGAGCTGGGCAATAAAACGATAAGGATAATTATCGTGAAATTTCTGTCAACGATAATGTCAAAAACTTTCGATAAAAAATTGATAATTTTAAACTGTAATTACACCATCTGATCACCACAGTGAACGAGGCGCAGTTGCGAGATGAACGCTAGTTCCAGACCGATGCTCAAGAGAACAAGTGGATGACGAGGAAACGTGTTTTCAGCACGTTAGCAATAGAGGTTAACACGGAGCATGAACGCAAAAGGGCAATAACACGGTCAAAATAAGCGATTATGAGATGCAGGACAACACTGAGCCGACCCAATAAAATATCCAAGTGAATTCTCTATGGCATTTTCTTTCTTTTTAAAATGCCTCGTACCTGTGCAAAGAGCAGCTTTATTGAAAATGTCCTCTGTCCTCATTTGACGGCAGCCTGTAACATTTTTCTTACTTTATATCAAGATGTTTTCCCATTTTATTTAAATGTTCTGAAAACATTGCAAAATGTAAAACTGTTACCTTGGGTTAAAATGGGTTAAGTTCATCCAACTTTTTTATATTTTTGTTTTGTAAATGGCCATCTGTGAGGTAAATTTACTCTTTTTTTAAGTGAGGCTGAAAATAGTCTGCTTGCTAATTCAGTTGATTATTTTATTTCATGACAAATTTATAAATATGAATATGCCTGTCAGAATTTCTGCAAGTTTTATTCTTTTCATGGTGTAAGTAGGGAGTTGTCTTATCTTTATTGCACAACAGAACAACAAAAATACTTTTAAAAATCATATTTCATATTCTCTTTTCTTATAAAGTAAGGTAACATAGTTACTTTCATATTTAAACAAGGAGTAAAGTAATTTATTTATTCACAAAAGTTTGAAGTTTCAAATTTGAAACAAAAGATGTGAGTTATCGTGATAATTATCGATATCGACTGATAATTTTTTTTATAGTGATACAAAAATCATATCTCCCAGCTCTAATACAAAGCCATTTTTTTAGAATGCATGATGTAAATGTACTTTTTATTCATATTGAACCATTAGGGAGGCCCAGCATACCATGCATGGATAATCAGTGTCGTAAACAAAAAATATTTATACACACATTTCAGAAATAAAGGGGGATGAAAATGCAACATATCTGTAACATAAATACTTTGCCCACCCCTGGTTTAATCTCGTGTGAAAAGTACGGTGATCAAGTCGTGTGCATGACATCAACATTTCTCATACCCCATTATTAATGAAAATATGTCATAGGTTTCATGAAGAATTTTGGTTGCATCAAATTAAGCAGTGCCACTTGATTCGATCAGTCACCTGTTGTTTTTCCTCACTTCTGTCACGCCATCTAATATGGCCGCTCGTGGGTCACACCCATTCATTCATTTGTCTTGACGCAATGTTCTGTCATACTGCTTGTTGGCCAAATCACTTGTTTTTTTGAAGCAACAGATGTCACCTACGCTGTTTGCAAGCCGCAGTCATGTTTTATTCCCACAGCCCTTCACTGTAACTAGACACTGCTTGCTTGGGTAAACCCATTGTGTCCATTCTGGGTCTGGATGTGCTGTTTTGCCTTGGAGTGCGGGTGGAAAGATGTTAATGGCATTTTTTTTTAAAGGTCATTTTGCTGGTTAATACAAGTGTCGCCTAAATTTGTCCTGCTTTAGACTATTCTTTTTTTCCTTTCACTAGTCTTTTGTGTTTCTTGTCTTGCTATTGTTTACCGTATTTTTTTTATGTATTCGCAGGCATGCTGTAGGTGCTAAGGTAGCGTTCAGGCGTTTTGGTGTTCTTAGTAATATGAAATATACGTGGAATCCATGCATTCACTGCCCCTTTTCGTTACTTTTTGACTCCCCTGTAAGGTATATTAATGTATGTACAGTGGTACCTTGAGTTACGAGTTTAATGCATTCTGGGGATGAGCTCGTATGTCGATTTTCTCGTAACTCAAATGAACGTTTCCCATAGAAATGAACTAAAAACAGATTAATTCGCCCCAACCCTCTGAAAAAAACACCAAAAAACAGGATATTGGATTGGAAAAACATTTTTATTTGTTCTAATTCGCCATCTATTAACAAAGTAACAAATAACTAGTGGTTTAATAGTACTAATTCTAATTTTGTTTGACATTTTGATACCTTTCTTCTCCTGGGTTGGCTCGATTTGCCCCGCCTCCACCCTGACTTTCAGATGCAACCTAGATGTTTGCTTTTGTATTCCCTTCAAAATATTCCCAAAATGATGCACACAAATGTCCTCACAATAGGATAACGCACGACCACTTGCAAACGAGAAGTAGTATATACGCCATTCGCACTGACTAACGGGGAAAAAAACACTGAAAAAATGCAACGCTCCGCCCAGTGCTCACAGAGACATTACAAAGCGGGAGTTGCGACCAGAAACATTACACGAGGGAGTTGCGGGGAGAGAGACAGTGCCCATGATGTTCTTATGAGCAGCCTCTCACGTCCGCTGTCTGCTCGTATATCAAAATTTGTCTCGTATCTCAAGATAAATATTTGCTGAAAATTTTACCCGTATCTCAAATTGCTCGTATGTCGGGGTACCACTGTATTTGTTAATTTATTTTTGTGTTGGCGCTAAAATTTGCCATGCAAGTTACTGATTCACCATTCCTCAAGTGAAATGGGGGAAAATAGAGCGAGTATGGTAGTTATGCCCATGTAAGTGGATAAGGAGAACCAAAGTGTGCAAAGTATTTCCAATCATTTGGTAAATGAGAGAGGAAATTAAAGACAAAAACAACACTTGCTAGGAGCTGCTGTAGGCCACAACTCACACTCACACCCTAATGACACATTTAAAATATGCACATTTCAATATGCACAATAACTACACTCTTAACTTTTAATGCTGGAATTTATACTATACAGCTATTCCTTTTTTGAAGCTGTTTTTGGAAAGCTTTTCCATTAGTATCAGTAGGCACAAATTTAATCAGGAGCTTGGTCATGGAACAATTCTAAGTAAGGGTAACACTATATGACTCAGTGTTTCTCAAACTCACTTGTCTTTTTTGGACCCATCCAAGGACAATTTATTGATGCACATGTGACATGCTAAAGTGTTTAATAAATACAGGGTGCAACACACAAGCCACTCTGAGTCTTATTTGGTGTTTTTTTTTGTTGAGAATTGAGAATGTGTAACTGTTGCTGTGGAATAATTTAAATCTGGATTGAGGGATTTGGCGTTTAGAGGACTTGATGGTCACTTCTGAGCATTTTTCCCGTGACCGGACGATTCGCCGAACGACGTTTGGCCGACGGACAGTTCACGGAACGGACGTTTCGCCGAAGCGCTCGCCCCGCCCCCGGATCGTGTGTACATATTTTTCAACCTCGGCCCGCGGGCCATACACGGCCCGTTACAGATAACATTCATTTAGGAATAACAAGGGTATGCACTGCCCCCTGCTGGACATATTTCTAAATACAAGTACATACTACAATGTGGTGCCAATTTTTAATATTTTTTATTTTATCCCTGCGTTTAAAGTAGTAGCCATTTGGACCCGCAATGTAATTTATCAAAGCTGGGGATTGATGTCTGACACTGACGGGCCGAGGTTGAAAAACATGTACACACACGATCCGGGGGCGGGGCGAGTGCTTCGGCGAAACGTCCGTTCCATGAACTGTCCGTCGGCCAAACGTCTTTTGGCGAATTGTCCGATCACCCATTTTTCCACTTTCAATCTGTTTCAACGTTGGTTGTCGAATGATCTTGAAACTTGGCACGGGTTGACATCGTTATGTTCTAGTTTTTCCATTTCAGCATGTAAGCCTTAGATGGCTGTCGTTTTGCGTCCAAACCTCACAGGTCACGTAATGCCTCAAAATGGGCCTCCAAAGTCAACCATCGGGGATTTGTAGAAAGGGAAGATCTCAGCCATTTCAGTATTTTTCAACATCTTTCAACACCGACTGCATGATGTAGTCCATCAGCATGAAAGAGTTCTAACCTGCACGTAAAACGGGAAAGCAAAAATTGTCATAATCTCTTTTTAAACAGCCAAAAATTCCACTCAGGAAGCATGAATCCACTACCACTGTATGTTCTTAAGCCTTGGCCTCAATGTCTTTCAAGCTGGCTTCCGAGGCCCGTCGGAGAGATCCAGAGTGGGCGCCCACATTCACGGGCTGCTGGACACCAGTGCGTGGGACAGGAACGGCATCAGCAGCGTTCTGGAGGAGGCCATGACACGTTTCGCCGTCATGCAGCGCCAGACTGAAGAACGCTTCCGTGTCTGGATGGAAAAGCTTGCGCACCTCGACTCCGACGACTCTTCCAAGCGCTCAAGTGATACGCCCGAAGGTGGGCCACCGCTGCCCCAGGGAAACCGACCGTCACCCGCTAGTTCCTTCTTACCGTCGTCGGAGTCCGCAGAGACAATGGCCGCCTACGTGTTGGCACGTGCGAACACTGCCGCCGCCTCGCCTGTCAACAATAACATCTTACCCGAAGCTGTTACTCAGAACGGAAACCTTGGCGGTGCTGATCCCGGTCTCTTGAATGTTTAATGCCATTTCGAATTGTGACGTCACCCGCGTACTGGGGGAAATTAGCGTGCCAGGACCAAACGCTCTGGAATGACCTGGCTTAAATCACTGTGAGACTTGAGAACTTTTGCAAACCCTGCACGGACCTTTTGCATCCTTCATTTTGTGGAATTGAAAAATACTTATGTTTGAGATGGTGCTGATGTGGCCTCCCACTCAACTTGGGGGGAAAAAAAGAACAAAAAAAAAAACCTGCTGATTAACTACAGAGTCCTGTAGTTACGACTGAGTTCCGTTCCTACACTGGCGTTGTAGCCCGTATTTCTGCATAAGACGGATTTCATGGGTAAAGTAAAAAGAACATTAATACGCTCTAGTTACCGTTATTGGCGAGAGTTGAATGAAAAGTTTTTCATGGTTTATTTGCAACCAAAAGCATGGGACGTGACACAACCCCACCCTCATGTCAGTCAGACATGCGGTGCATTTAGGGACAGCCCGGAAAACAAAGCACTCAACAAACACTGATGTTTACATGCAACCTGATTCATTACATGACCCTCATTTTGAGTTTACGCTGGACGGGAGTTGTTTGGCTTTGACTGTCAGCGACGTAACGTCTGTGTGACCGCAAAGCTGCATTTGGCGTTTTTTTGCTACGGTTTAACTTTGGTCTGAATGCAGCATATCTTTATTCATCTCTTTTCTCTATTATAATCTCAAGCTTCGTTTCAGTGGTTATTGCTATTCTTTTTGCTCAACCTAGAAAACCCAGCTTTCTTCTTTGGGTTCATAATGTGAAACAAGGGAGACGAAAAAGTCAAAGATCCTCCCGCAATGTGGCCTGTAAGGCGAAAACATCGGAACTGGAATACTCCCTGTATTATTAAAAGCCCCAGATATTCAAACTGCTAATGATGTTTGAGTTAGAGCTTTTCCTAAATATACCGTGGATTTGTAAAATACTTCAGACAAACTGCCGTAAAAACACGGCTTCTTGTGGTCATGGCTTTGAACCCCCTCCCTTTTTTACACTTGAGAGTGTCATTCATTAAATATGGCTGCATTCCTATGGAGTGAATTCTGAGTGCAAGCATTTCCTAAGTTAGACAAGTTGAAGTTGTTCCATGACCATGTCAATTTATCTTTTAAACTTTCATAGTTTACACTATAGTTAGAAAAGTGCATGTTTTTTCACAAAAATGGAATTCATAATATTGTACTTTATAATACCATACACCTGTGTGGAGTTTGCATGTTCTCCCCGGGCCTGCGTGGGTTTCCTTCGGGTCTTCCAGTTTCCTCCCACATTCCAAAAACATGCACGGTAGGCTCATTGGACACTCTAAATTGCCCCTCGGTATGGGTGTGTATGTGCATGGTTCTTTATCTCCTTGTGCCCTGTGATCGGCTGGCCTCCGATTTAGGGTGTCCCCCGCTTCTGGCCCGGAGTCAGCTGGGATAGGCTCCAGCACCCCCTGCGACCCTAATGAGCGGTTGAGAAAATGAGATGAGACAATATTAAGGGATGTCATGATATTGACGATATTGGTATGTGTCCCTTTGCTACCTGGGGCAGGATAATTTGGATATACGTGAAGACAAAGTCTTGCGTAACATACATTTGTCATTATTGCAGATAAAGAATAAGCTTGTGATATTGCCTGTTTTCCAGGTCCCTGTGTTAAATGCTTTGCTTTAAAGCAGAGGTGCTCACACTTTTTTGCTCCAAGATCTACTTTTCAAAGAGCTAACCTCCCGCGATCTACCTCGTTCAAGGAGACCAACACCCGTGGAAAGGAGGGAAGGGGGGGTCTTTAATGATTGTTAAATGCATCACATAGTCATGTTTAAAAAAAGTGAGTTTTGCGGTGGGTACATTGCGACGTAGCGGTAGAAATGAGCCATTGTTCAGACCCGAAGGAAAATAATAGACTGGATTATTCTTACTCTCAGGCGATCTACCAATAGTACCTTGGCGATTGACTGGTCGATCGCGGTCAACGTAATGAGCACTCCTGCTTTAAAGGGTTGTAACTGATATTTGCTACCCATTTTAGAAGTTTTGCATTGTTTGTTAGATTCAGATTATTTTGGCTTTATGTCATTCTGTTTTTCTCTTTGGTTTGGCCAGCAAAGTGCAACTGAGGCAGGCATCAAAATCAGTTCACTGCCACTTTATAGCGCTCTTATCGCTAAAGAATTGTATCTCAAACACACCTGTTAGTTGTATCTTTTAAAGCACCACTGTAAAATCTCAAGTGTTACAAATTTCACCAAACATTACATAATGTCTCAATCGCCTTCGTCTGGTCTGGAAAAATTTATCCGCCATCAAAATAGCACTGTGCCTTGTCATCCAACATTAATGGTGTTATGATTAAAAAAAGACGTTTACTTTGCGCGTGTATGTCTGACTGCCTTTATTCTGGCAACACAGCATTTTTATTTAGTTTAATCGTGATTTACACAAGCACGTAGAAAGTGTAGTGACCCACTGGACATTTTTGGCTTTTAAACATACTTTTTCATAATCAGACTTTTTTTTTAATAATTTCAATGTTTTCAGTCACAGTCACTGTTACTCTTGAGCTTTTGGCAGTAGTTAAAATTCGGTACCACGCAACATTGCTCTCAAGTATTTGCTCACTGCTTTGATTTATTTATTCCTAATCATTATGTTCAGTGTGAGGTTACTATATTTGCAATATACCTCAGGATTATTTTGTTGTTTGGAGCTCTTCACTCTTTGACTGGGATTGATTGTTAAGATGTCAATTCCATTTTAATTATAAATTTGAACATTGGGACATCTATAGTTCATCTTCTTTTCATCACCTGGTGTTGTTTTTTTTCTTCAGGTTTTTGCTTGTGACTCACCAGTTAAAGCTCTTCCGATGCACACAGTCAGCATTGCAATTCATTTCAATGGTCGAACAAAATTGTTCCTAGCTTGTTTTATTTGGTTTTCACAATTCAGATGATTTTTTGTTTTGTTTTTTTTACCCAAAAAGTCTTTGGATGTATTTTGTTCCCATTATATGTGTAGTGCTTGTTTGAATGGCTTGTTATTTCAAAAGAAATAAATGCGGGGAAATGAAGGCTCCTGTCTAAGCCGTGTTAGTGCATATAAACATTGTAACGCCACATTTACTGATACATAGGCTCTTGTATTGTGTTAGAAATCTGCTGATATTTTTGGTAGTGGATCAAATACGATCTGTGATTTTTAAAATATTGGAAATACTAAACCTATCCAATACAATGGTAATTCTACTCATGAAATCAAAAGTGGTTTTGTTACTCAGATTTTCATCTTTCGTATCCTGAAGCCTTTCCTAACTTTTTAATAATTCGTATGTAAAGACATTCTTAAGTAGAGGTACCACTGTATATTTTTCAGGTCAAGATTGACCCGTTTTTGAGTTTGGGTATGTACAAACTACCAGTGATTTATTTATTTTCCCCTCCCATACCCACACTTGAAAATGGGTCAATATTGACATGAGCTCAATACAAAGGTTAAAAAACAAGAATAGGAACTTTCAAATGATGAATTGGGTTATTATAATACATCTATAAACAACAAAAAGTCTTACAAAAAGACAATCCTGAAGTTGTTAGAACAAACGAACAAAAATGCAATACATTAAATTGCTATGGAATAGAGCAGGTTTTATTCACGTATCGACCATAAAATGTCACCGTACCATAAGACGTGGTTAAAATAGTTTCTTTTGTAGTAATGCTTTGGCATGGTGGTGGGTGGGGTTAGAGAAGCCTGGTGGCCCGCCAGGTTTATAAATGACTCGTGAAAACCCTTAGTCTATGTTGTAAACTTTTTATCTCAGGATCACAGAACATCTGAATTGTCCTCCCCACGCTGCCTTTTACACACTTTCAAAACAGTGAACAAGTCTGTAAATGTGATTGAGTTTAATCGATGACAAAAGACGCTCCATCCACTTTGATTGGAGTAGCTGTTCGGCTCTCAGTATAAATGAATCGGACATCACTCGCCGACAACCACAGCAAATGAATTAACAAGATCCTCCAGTTTCTATTATGACTGTTAAAATTGGTACTCGGACGTTTGGTCGACCGGACGTTTGGTCGACCGGACGTTTGGTCGACCGGATGTTTGGTAGAACGGACGTTTGGTCGACCGGACGTTTGGTAGAACAGACGTTTGGTCGACCGGACGTTTGGTAGAACAGACGTTTGGTCGCCAGGTTGTTACTGTTGAAACCAGCTCTCAAAATTATAATCATGAGAGTTAAATATCTAATATCAAAATATCAACAGTAAACTCTGTCATAATTTGACAGCAAGCGAACCTGGCGACCAAACGTCCGTTCTGCCAAACGATTGTTCTGCCAAACGTCCGTTCGGCCAAACGTCCGTTCGACCAAACGTCCGGTCGACCAAACGTCCGTTCGACCAAACGTCTTTCGACGAAACGTCTTTCGACGAAACGTCCGGTCACGGTTAAAATCTAACATGTCAGAAAATTGCCCACCTCAAGCACAGCCTATTAAAAAGACACTTTTACTAGCAAAAAGTGAATTTACACTCTGTCACTACTTAGACAAAGTGTAACATTAGATTCAAGATGGCGGCGCGCACGGGTGCAGCGGCTTGATATTACTTATTTATTTATTTTTACTGGGAAAACGCACTGTGGAGTAGCACCACCAATTTCGTCATACGCAGCTGTGTATGATGACAATAAAGGCTTGTGAGTTGATTTGATTATCAGGTTGACTTCTGAGCTCTAGTTTGTACCATTTATATGGAAAGAGTTTTTTTGATCACTGGAGGTCTTACATGAAGTCTATCATAAGTCTTTATTTCACAAGGTGGTCCACAGCAAATCCACTCATATCTACAACATATTTTGAATAATAAAGTGTTCTCTTTGTCCTCCGCAGACGGGCCTCCAGTAGTGGGTCACTATGATATATCAGACACTGATTCTAACCAAGAGAGTATGAATGTGGAGAAAGTCCGGCCCAGCGTGATTAAGTGCGAACTAGAAAGACTCAGAGGCCAGGAAATGGCTGGCCGCTCCGGGTGTATAAGAGCTCTGAGCTCCGTGGCAGGTCAGTTTCAAAACCCCGACGGACTTATTTTTTACTCTTCTCGCTCCTCTTCATTCGAGTTGGGACTTCTAAGCTTTTTTTGCGCTTCATCTTGGCGAAAAACCGCTGCCTACTTTGGTACTTTCTCCAATTCACGTTGAAAAAATGGACAACGGAAATTCACAAACATTTTTCTGACAGCATTTTAGTTTTAGTTTCATGTTTGTTATTGTCTTAAGGAGCTACAAGACATGAAGTTCTCCCACTTTGCTCTCCGCCAAGTGGTGACAAGTACTCATTTTTTGTTGTTTCTTTTGTCTCAGGCCACACGGAGGCAGAGAGTTTACACAATGTGGACGGTCATCAACGAAAAGGGCAGATCAGCATCGCGTCGTCAGACAGCGAGGTGGAGATCGTTGGCGTGCAGGAGAATGTTCGGTAAATATATATAAAATTGACCTGTTTTGAACGGAAATAATGGAAATTATTAAAGATGATCCGATAATGTGATCCGAAATCGGGTAAAAAAAAGATGGGGTTTGAAAAATGATTCATTTTTAACTCTCTGGCTGCCATTGATAGCAATAGACGTCCAATCCAGTTTGACTGGCGGCTTTTGCCGTCAATGGCAGTGAACCAGGATCCCTCAATGCAAGCCTTTTATACTGTATTTTTCGAATAGTATGTCACACTACTCAAATAATTCGCAATAAAAGGGGAAAAAAATACAAGTCGCACTGGAGATAAATTGCATTTTTTGGGGGTCGTTTTTTAATTAATCCGAAACAAAAAAATACATATCTTAAAGTAATAGTAAAACAGGGAACGACAGATATAAGACAGGCAGACAGGCGCTGCCAAACTATGGAAAAAAAAGCGCAACTTATACTCTGGATAATACGGTAATTGAAATGGTTTTGATGTCTATAACTGTCAATGGCAGAGAAAAAGTTAGATTAGATAACTTTATTCATCACGTATTTGGGAAATTTCATTCCCACAGTAGCAATTTATATATATATATATATATATATATATATATATATATATATATATATATATATATACATGTATGTATAAATATATATATATATATATATATAAATTATAAAATCCTGAGGTATTTTGAAAGAAATGAGTACCGTATTTTCACGACTATAGGGCGCACTTAAAAGTCTTAAATTTTGTCCAAAATAGACGGGGCGCTTTATAATCCAGTGTTTTATATATGGGGGGAAAATTAAAATGTGTCATTCATTGAGGGTGCGCCTTATAATGTGGTGCGCCTTATAGTCGTGTAAATTCGGTATACAGTACAGTGGTACCGCTACATACAAATGCTTCTACATAGAAAATATTCAGGTTAGGAAAAGACTTGATGGGGAACTTTTGTTCCAAGATACAAAAAAAACTTGAGTTACAAAACATATAAAATGAAATCAAACATTCCCCGGCCGGGAGTGAGTTCCCAATTTGTGTGCCTTCGACCCTCGTCCGCCACCGAGTTGTTTCCAGAGTTTTTATGCATGTGCGTAACATTTTAAGTTGTTAGGTTGTGTGCTTACGTACGTGTATATGCAGTTGCCACTCGCAATTCCACCCCACTGAAAAAACGTCTTTGTATTTCTTAATCTTCTTTAATGGCTTAATGAATAATTTTTCGAATCTTTTTTGCATACATTTCGTACAAAATTGGTATACTTTTAGAAACTTTAAATGGTTTTGAACTCGTGTTAAAGATCGTGAAACAAACTATGCTAATTAAAATTGAATTATGTCACCACTTACGAAAAAATCCTGTTATGAAACCACCACTGAACCGAATCATTTCTATATCATTTTATTTACACTAGCTAAAATTCCATATAAAGCGTGTCAAAATGTTGTTGTTTTTTTGTGTGCGTGTTGAAGATGCGCCCACCCTTGCGGCGGGGTGATCAAGAGTTTATCCTCCTTGAAGGACGAGCGCCCGGCCTGTGGCTCAAATCCGCAGATGTGGACATGCGTCTCCCCTCAGTCCAGTTGGGTGACCCCGCCGGAGGTGGTGGACCTGACACTGGACGAGGAGAGCAGCGGACACAAACACTTGACATAAAGGAAACTTCTCACACTGAAAACAAAAAAAACACCCTTTCTTTCTCTTCCTCGTGGTCACTTATGCCTTCCCGGAGTTCTCTTTGACCTATTTTTGAACCGTTGTGATGAAAGCCAGTATGTTGACGAGGTTTTTTTTCTTTCTTATTTGTTTGTTCATTTTTGTGGTTACATTTATAGCACTTGAGTTGCAAGAGTAAAGGTCGATGGTCTTTTTAATGAAAGCAATACCCTCCCTTAAACTCATTTTTAGGAGCGTGTGCGTGCATAGTAAAAAATGATCACTGTTGCTGGAGAGCTAGAATCAAGAAATCATTTTTAATTTTCAATTTGCAATCAAAAATAAAGAAATACAGACTTTTTAAAAAAAAAATGGATTTTCTTTATTTGTAAAAACAATGATTGTTCATCAAATTATAATTTAGAGAGCAAGTTTTTCAAATATTAACAATTACGATATAATTCTAAAAAAAAAATCACTTGTATTTTATTATACTTTTATAAAGATTATTATTTAAATAATTAAATATACATTTGTTATATATATTTAAACTTTTACTTTTTGGCACTTAAAACGAAGCCTTTACAGGGTAAATTACTATTTAAAAAAATATACCACTATTATTTTTTTTATTTTTATTAGATGGCTATTTTATTGTTATAATAAATCAATTTATATATTTTATAAAATATCTATTTAATATATTTCAACATTACTAGAATGTTAATCACAGTTAAATAACATTAGCATGAAAAAAAAAACTAAAATGCTGTTGCAGCTCCACATAACACGTCTATTTTTTTCTCCCTAATATTCAACTCATTAACTATCATTGACGCCGTTAGATTTAAACGTCATAATTGTGCATGAATTGCTTTAATTCTGCACACAGAACACTAACAGACTTGAAGACATTGGTTTTAAAACATCTGCTTTCTAACTGTGATCCATAAGGGACTGTGTATATATTTCAGCGGACTGATTTTGTTTTTTTTGTTTGTTTTTTGGTCGCAAATTGAAAACAAATGAAGACAATAATTGGCTGTATTTGTTTTATTTTTTGTTTTTTTAAATGGCCATCCACTGAAATCCTTTTGTTCATACCTAGTCCAGTGGATGGATGTTTCAAAGTCTCACCACTGGGTTCATATTTGACTTTGGACTAATGTGGGCGCTTTTCACTTCGGTGCTGGCTAATTGCTGCTGTTCCACCTCCAATAACATGTTACAAAAATCGTCAGGTGATCTTGGCGTACCCGTGTGTGAATGTACCGGTTTAGCTTTTTACTTTTTCTTTTTAAATCATTCTGAACGAGTCCGAAATACATACCTGTAGGCTGCAGTAAACCCCCTTGTTTGTGGGTAACCTCCCAAGCCCCCATTAAATTGAAATACCACCCCTGTGTGTTCAAGAGCCCACTCTACTCTTCCGCTAGTAGCCGAAAGTCAAAGCGTTTGGAAATTAGAATGTGTTGTTCTTTTCACAAGCCGTCATAGTGTTGGTTGATGAACACACAACTACGAAAATGGATGCTTCCATCCCCTAGGTCAGGGGTGTCAAAGTGGCGGCCCAGGGGCCAAATCTGGCCCGCCGCATCATTTTGTGTGGCCCTGGAAAGTAAATCATGAGTGCCGACTTTCTGTTTTAGGATCAAATTAAAATGAAGAGTATAGATGTATATTAAATTTCCTGATTTTCCCCCTTTTAAATCAATAATTGTAATTTTTTAATCATTTTTTTCTGTTTTTAGTTCAAAAATCATTTTGTGAAATCTAAAAATATATTTAAAAAGCTAAAATAAACATTGTTTTAGATCTATAAAAAATCTGAGTATATTCAGGGCTTTTAATCCAGTTCTTTTAATCCATTTATTTAAAAAAATCTAAATATTATATCTAAAATGGTCCGGCCCACATGAAATCGAGTTGACGTTAATGCGCCCCTCGAACCACACACTTGCTCTTGAACTAGGTTGTTTTAACACTGGTAAAAATCACCACCTGTTTATGGGTTTACCATTAATTCTTATTCTCGTAGCACTCTAATCGAACAAAATTTTAACTCCTGTTTCTCAAATTAATTCATGCTCTAGTGCTGACTTAAATATTTGAACGCTGACACAGAAAATTATCGCTCGGTTTGTTTTGTATTCTCCACTTACCCAGCCACGCCCCCTTTACGCTATAAAACCACACCCCTTACGTCCAGGTGTGTAAGCAACAACCTGCAATTTCCGCCCCTGGATGCTAGTCTAAAATGTTTTTAAAGTTTTGAAAAAACACTTTTATAACAATACAAAAAATGAATATATGCAATGTAGAATTTCACGATATTCATAAAATCCCAACGTGTCAATTTTCTTCTGGAAAAGTGCCAGCCATCAATGGTATTGAAACACCCGCATTTTTCAACAAAGCATCCAAAATATGACATTATGAATTGATTACACATCATTTTAACGTGTTTTTTCACATTCCGTTTTTGGGATGATTTATTCTGCAGTGCTAGTGACGAAAACTTTCAAATTAGGGGGTTTACAGTATACTCCATATAAGAAAGTCTTTCTTTTGTGTCCTGTGAATGCCTTAAAATGCTCTTTTTTTTGGATAATTATTTTTCTGGAAAAAAAACTAGCATTTTAACTGCAAAAATGAGTATGGCCATGTGTGTGACATATTTCTTCTATTATTTTGATGCCAGTGATGTTTTATCCAAATTTTAGGTTTCCTGACATTTGGGTGATGATGGTAAATGATACAATTTGGTAAAAGGGAAAACAAATCCTGCATACATTTTCCTAAATTAATGTGAGTTGCGTTCATAGCATTTGTCAGCATTTTGCATTTAGAATTTTCCATAAATTGAATCTAAGATGTTTGAGAGTTTATGTTCTACGTGTTTCAAAATTCAGTATTTTTTAACGTATGCTTTTTACAGATATCAGTTCTTGTAACACCACTTCTTTTTCCTTTTTTTTAAAGCTTTGGCTGAAATACAAAACGGGGCATTCTCATAACTGGGAAAAAAAAGTGCATTCACAGTCATCATATTTTGCTTCAGCTCTTCCTTTGGCGTTATTTTAAGTGTCAATATTTTCAAATAATTGAAAAGTGTTTATATATATTTTGTTGCTTCTGCCACGTCTTCCTTTAACTTATGTCTGTAGAAAAGAAAAAAAGAACTATTTTAAAAACAATAAATAGAATGTTATTTAATGATATTGTTGTCTTGTGTCTGTCTTTTTTTGGAGCATTTTTGGCCAAAAAGTATTACGGAGTACTCTGTATGTGTTGCAGAATTTGATTAGTTAAAATGTGTATTGTTGCAAATATTATTTTTTTAAGCCAAAGAGTTCATTTTAGGTCACTTGTAATTTTAGGGCCACTTTCAGTACATTTTGAGGTATCCACGGCCACTTTATGTACATTTTGGATTATTTTTTGTTAATTTTAGGCTATTGTCTTGCCACTTTCTGTTTTTTGGTCATTGCCTGTTGAATTTTTGGCTCACTTTTTTTATCGTTGATGGCGCAGACGTCGAATCCATATTGGTTCCCCCACTAAGTATTGTACAGTGGTACCTCGAGATACGAGCTTAATGCGTTCCGGGACTGAGCTCGTATGTCGATTTTCTTGTAACTCAAACGAACGTTTCCCATAGAAATTAACTCAAAACAAATTTAATTTGTTCCAACCCTCTGAAAAAACACCCAAAACAGGATATTGGATTGGAAAAACATTTTTATTTGTTCTAATTCTCCATCTATTAACAAAGTAACAAATGACTAGTGGTTTAATATTACTAAAATGTGTTTAATATTACTAAAATTAGACGGATTTTGCGGAAAGGAGAGATAGTGACAGAGAGGGGGGGACTTTTTGCACGGCAACGCACTCGTAACATAACATACAAATTTAAATGAACATGGATTACAATGCAGACACACTCAAAAATAAATTTAATCTAACCTTACACTAAACTTAATTCTAGTTTTGTTTGACATTTTGATGCCTTTCTTCTCCCGGGTTGGCTCTATTCGCCCCGCCTCCACCCTGACTTTCACATGCAACCTAGATATTTGCTTTTATATTCCCTTCAAAAATATTCCCAAAATGATGCACAAAATGTCCTCACAATAGGATAACACACGACCACTTGCCAACGAGAAGTAGTATATACTCCTCTCGTATTAGCGATCGCTCCGCCATTCGCACTGACTAACCGGAAAAAACACTGAAAAAATGCAAGGCTCCGCCCAGTGCTCGCAGAGACATTACATGAGGGAGTTGCGACCAGAAAGACAGTGCCCATGATGTTCTTATGAGCAGCCTCTCGCGTCCACTGTCTGCTCGTATATCAAAATTTGTCTCGTATCAAGATAAATATTTGCTCAAAATTTGTCTCGTATCAAGATAAATGTTTGCTCAAAATTTTACTCGTATCTCAAATTACTCGTATGTCGGGGCACTCGTATGTCGAGGTACCACTGTATGTCTATCATTGTCCATGGAAGCCAAATAGTGAATTTTGTGTCACTTCATGTGCATTTTGGCTAATTTCCTCTTTATTTTAGCACAATTTCTTGACTAACTGTTCATTTATGGGCATTTCCAGATTATTTTTTGGTCGAAATTATGTCATTTCTTATTGCTTTTGGGCCATTTCTTGGGTCACTTCAGTGTTATCTCACTGGTTGTCATTGATGTCGTCAGATGTCCAATCCATTATGCCTAAGAAAGGCGAATGAACACGTACGTATTCATCCATTCAAAATTGACTGAGCGACTGGTGTAAACTATCTTGGAGACTTTGTTTTCTATGACACAAAGTTAAGTGTGCGTGTGTTTTTGTGTCTATGAGTGGGAACGTTATGTACAATACGTGACAAGAGGACACTTTTTGTTTTTTTTGTAGTCGTCTAGACAACTTGCCCCAGCATGCCATAAAACCTCGGTGACAAGAGTAGCCCACGGGGGTCAGAGTGACACCTGCCGCGAGGGTGGGATCTGGAGTTGGGGTCTGAAAGGAAGACAATGAAGGAGTGCAGCAATGCAATGCAGCCAAAGTCCCTTCAGTCATCTCCTTTTCATTTCTCAGAGCGCGACATCAGCTGTATGCTAATTTGACGCCACTGGCCGTGATGTTAGTTCCAGCACGTTTAGAAGGGGTTGAGTAACATGAGCCTTTTTACCCCTATGATGCACAATATACCGTATTTTCTCGCATATAAGCCATATTTGTAACTCCAAAAATGATGACTGAATCAAAGGTACGGCTTACATGCTCACAAGACTTGCTAAACTCATGTTGGCAAAGTAACATTTACTATTTGTTGGTTATTTTCTGTTTTGTAGTGAGAAAACAACCATTACGCGATGAATTACTAACTTCTGTATGATATTGACCCTAATAATGTGCTTTTGATTCATACAGTATGTCAGAAATACCATGTGCGATGATTTTTCTTAAGATTTTCCCTTCAAAGTAACACATTTGTACTCCCTATTAAAACCATGAATATGGAGGTGAAAATTGAGAATCAGGGGGCAGCTTATACACGAGAAATTGTAACATTCAACGATTTTAAGGACATTTTAAGGGGGCGGCTTATACGCGGGGATGGCTTATATGCATCACTACCACGAAAGTGTGTCGGGTCAATCTGTACTGGGTGCTTTTGAGCCAAGAATTTTTTTTGCGTAATCAAATGTTAACATTAAATATCTTGAATGATATACCCAACCAGCATTATTTTTTTATTTTCCAATCCATGTCCCCACAACAAGTAATGTTTAACTTTTTTTTTAAATCTCAGAAGTAGATATTTTTCTATTTTTTTTTAAAACCAGGAGTGGGGGCCTTGTTCCGCTGCTGGATTGACATCCCGGTCCTAAAGCACTGCATTTAAAAGTGATTTGATATATGCACTTACAGTTATCCATTAGGGTTGTGTGTGTGTGTGTGTATGTGTGTTGTGCCACAAGAGTTCTTTGTTATTTCACTGCAGGCTCAAGGCGGGAGTCTGGGAAGAGTAACGGCGACATATGGGACTGAGAGTTTAGTGACCCCCCTCTTGCTCTCCTGTGCCCATCTGTTTCTTCAACCCCCAGGCCAATGACTCAAGGCACTCGGGAGACACTTTTAGGCTGTTTGCATTCTAGTTTTTGGAGTTTTCTGTGAGATTGTGCCAGGGTTGTGACATGTACCATGGGTTCGAACTGATGAAACTTGATTGACAGGTTTACAGTGGCAGAGTCACAGATAAAATGTGGTTGGGTTCAGAAATACCTACAAATAATACTAAATATAATATAATAATAATATCATATATAATATAATAAAAAATAAATAATATGATATGATGATATAATATCATAGCATATCATATATCTCATATCATATCATATATCTCATATCATATCATATGATAGGACATGATATGACATAACATAATATAATTAATATAATATAATACAATATGATATAACATGATATTATATGATATGATATAATATAATATAATATAGTATAGTATAATATAATATAATATAATATAGTATAATATAATATAATATCATATAATATCATATAATATAGTATAATATAGTATAATATAGTATAATATAGTATAATATAATTAAAATAATTAAGATAATTAAAATAATTAAAATAATATTAATATTATATAATATAATTCTGATCCTATTATTTCTATCCCAAGGATCGGCATATATTATTTTGAAAACCTGCCTTCGTCCACCCGTGCCCCCTTTACACCCGAAGACCCATACCACCATCCAACTACATTTCGCATCCTGGATCAGATTGAACATTTCACATCCTGGATCAGATTATTTATATATGCCAATATTTCGGGGAGAAATGTTTCATGACCTACAAATCTCCACACATAATATTTTGTTTTGAAATTCTGTTCATGCCCCCTCCATGCGAACTGAATTGCATCGTAAACCGAGGATTTGTCTTGTCTATGATGGAGAGGATCGAGCGCTGCCATTGGTTCAACCGGATGAGAAAGCCAAAAGAATGACAGCGCATTGGTACAGGGTTATGCGCCGGGTGCGCTGATTGGTAGATATATTATCTTTGCAGTGAGGAGCTGTGTGTGTGTTTGCGTGAGGCTCGTGTTCAGACTGGCAAAGGGGGGCGACTGGAGGGGATCACTTCCATGGACCATCTGTCTGCCTCGCCTCAACAAAGAAGGAGGACGCAGGATGGTGTTGGTCCATGTCGGATATCTGGTTCTTCCCGTCTTCGGTTCGGTGAGAAATAGAGGTACGAACACACGTAACACCGTTTCGATCATACTTTCATTTCAATATAAATTGAGCAACTCCCCCGCCCTCACTAAAAATATAAATATATTTTCGGCGTTAAAATCATGTCAACAGCTGACACCTGCTAGCCAACAAGACGCGGCCACATTAGCTGCGTTGCTAGCCTGTTCAGGCAAAAATGATTCGTTTGGCTATTTCGTTTGGATTTAAAAAAAACTGCGAATGGTCGTACCGGTCAATCTCAACGACAACATTTTTATAAGCGGGGCTCGCTGGTTGTTCACCCCGCTCCAAAAATGAGAAGTGACGGGTATGCATCGGTTTACCAGCGGCGTCCACTTGCGTCATTTAAATGATTAAAAATACGCCAGTGAAAATAGCAGTAGGGGTTGAAAATATCGTAATGGTAACGAGGGGAGGCTTTTGTCATCTAAGCTACTACTACATGCATACAAGTGTGGCACCGATGATTTCATTGTGCTTTTATTTGTGTTTTCTTTTTTCCCCTGTTCCATAGTATCGAGGCTGGCTCCACATTCCGCATTTCTCAGACCTTTGTGTCCCCTCTCCTCTCCATTGTGTAGCTAACGATCATCTGCTGCTGTCTGCCCGTGTACGGCCTCTGCCTGTTTTTTCTCTTTGCATCTGTTATTTTTGTGGAGGGAACAAAACCAACCTCTTTCTTCTGCCTTTTCTTCATCTTTCTTCTCCTTCCTCTTTCATCTTAAGATAACATTGGCAAAAAACCCGACAAAGACATACCTGTCAACCTCTGCCGATAACTGCCCTTATGATTATGATTCCCCTTAGAAAACCCCCCAAAAACCTTACAAACACCGTACGAGTCGTACGGTGTTTGTAAGGTTTTTGGGGGGTTTGTAAGGGGAATCATAATCATTTATAAGGGCAGTTATCGGCAGAGGTTGACAGGTATGCAAAGACCTAAATTATAAATATATATCTCCTGTTGTGTTTCTTACCAAGGAATTTATGGCCACATGCAAAGGGCAATCATAACGCTTACCACCAGATTGAAGTCGGAATATCAAGTGCAAAATTTAAAAGGATATGAGTAGAAGATTCAACGATAACAAGGTAAAGATGCAAAAAAAATAATACCGTATTAACCGGATTTATTCGGGTAGAAGGCGAAAAAAACTGGAACAAAGGTCGGGTGAGCGTTATACACGAATCCCAACGAAACACTGCCCTCTGCTGGTGAAAATGCCCCTTATGTGTAATGAGAGACATAAATCCGGTCTTTGTCCACCAGATGGCGATAATCTACCTTCTTTTACAAAAGCCAGCCCTTAATGTTAATTATTCGAGTATAACGCGCACCCATGTATAATGCGCACCCAAAATTTCTGACTAAAAATTGTTATAATTTATTTTCCGAGTATAACGCGCACCCATAATTTGTGAACTAAAGATTGATAGATTTTTTTTCCACCTGTTCTCAGCTGGTAACTGGCAAATGCCAACACATGTCGCCATTTATTCACAACATATGGTACGGAAACCTGGTAAAACAAACTACTACCAATATGAACACAATTCTCAAATGGGATTTACAATTTTAAATCCTTAGTCGAATTCAGACCTCGAGGGCCGCTGTGGGTGCAGGTCTTTGTTCCAACTGATCCAGCACAGACAGTTTAACTAATTAGATTTCTGCTGAAACATGAAGCACCTGACTGCAATCCACTGATTCCACTTTTAAGATACCAGATTGGTTGGAATGAAAACCTGCACGCACTGCGGCCCTTTGTGGAATTAATTGCCCAGGTCTGGTCTAAGTCATCATCATAATATTAAAAATGTTTCAGTCTGATGCATCATCATCAGATTTACCAAACAATTGTTTCTATTCTTCTTGAGCAAGGGTAGCGCTTCCTGGGTGGACTCGTTTTTTTTTTTTTTTTTACCCCTACTATTACCCTATAAACTTGCCGAAGGCTATTGTAGGCTTTTGTAAAAGAAGGTATAGATTATTTCCATCTGGCGGACAAAGACAGGTTTTTATGTCTCCCATTACACATAATGGCTGCGGAAGGGGACTTTTTCACCAGCAAAGGGCAGTGTTTCACCGGGATTTGTGTATAACGTGCACCCGAACTTTGCTTCAGTTTTTTGGTACAAATTTAGCACATTATACTCAAATAAATACGGTAAATTCCCAAATGTGAATATCAACAATTATCGGGACGTTAATCTCCGCTATTCTATGATAAGTAATAAACAGAAAAACTATTTTTATCGTTTTGCTGTGAATTTTAACAAGTTTAAATATAGTTTATCACTAGTAGACATCTAATCCATTTGAATTGGCAGAACGAATGTGGAAGCAGCCAACCCTTGCACTTCGAATGGATTGCTGGCAATTAGTTAAATTAAGATTATTAATCGTTTTTGGTTGCAATACTATATGAAAGACTACTATCATGAGAATAAAGTTGAAATTTATGATGACAAAATTGCGTATTATGAAGTCATAAGATGTCCAAGATTCTAAACATTTTTGCTGTTTTAAAAATAAAGTAATGCATGATGTAAAAAAAAGTCATGCCTTTGAGTTTGGTCCTAATATTACATTTATAAATTCGTAAATCTTATCTAAAAATCCCATTCCTCTGCTGTCACCCAATTGAGATAAACAGTCCAATGAAATCTTAAAATAATACAACAGCTTTATTTCAAAACGACATATTTTTGGCTCATAATCTGACTACTGTCCACAAACTGAAACGTCTTTCCTTGCTTCAAATAAATCTTATCAAAAAAAAGAAATTGTCTTCAGTGTGGCCCTAAAACAATTTGGTAGAAACTAACACCTCTCAAAGTCTTGATTTACATACATAAGTGTCTTTAGCGAATAACCAACGCTAGCTACTAGACATTGTGATTCTTCCATTTTATGTGTTTGTAGATGACATTCTGCTGTAAATTTCTGTAAAGTGGATACATTTTGGCCCCCAGCCCTGAAAAGCATCCCCCCCGTCTCCTCCCTCCTCCAAACGATGTTCCGATCACAGCGAACCGAGGATTGCTTGATCGAGCTGGCTATTCTCGAAACCCTCTAAATATGTCAAATTGATGCCAATTGAACACGGTATCATCCCAAAAGCTGCAATCTACTTCACAAAGATAATAATGCTCACATCTTTACTGCTCACCTGTCCATGCCAAAATTTCTTGCATATTTGTGCATTCATTTTGTATCTTATTTTCAGTTTTTAGCCTCGCATTACGATTGATAAAGAATTATTAAGGCATGACCAGAAAGCAAAAATTGTAGTTTATCAGTCAAAAAATGTGTTGAAAATGCACCGCCAATTCACTGGCTTCCAATCGTCTCATTGTAAATGGAATCTCTGTCAATGGCAGCAAATTAGTTAATGATGAACATTGAGGTATATTTTTTTTATGATTCAGCCGTAAAAACTATTATACCCAAATCTTTTTTATGATCTAAGAAAAAAGTTTTCTATACAACAGTTGGTTCCATTTTAATTACCGAAAAAATATAACATTATCATTAGGGTATTTTACCCCATTGAAACAAATTCTATATCTCATTTATTTTTGTTCTATGACTTTTGTCCAAGAATTTGGTAAAAATGAATAAATAATTAATTAAATTCAAATTATAGTAGTGGTCATCACCCTATTGTATAAGATTAGATTAGATTAGAACTTTATTTCATCCCGTATTCGGGAAATTTCTTGGTTGAAGTAACAAGACAGACACACAAGACATTGTTGACCTAGGTAAAAACTGGAGCCACACATATTCATTTGGTTAAGCACAATCTAATTAAAATTGATTGAAATGCAAAACAATATTGTTATTTACATGTTGTTTTCATAAGTTTTTTTTAATTAAGAAAATTAAATCAATTCTTTAAAATGAAATAAAAAAATCAAAATTATATGAAATGGTGAAATAAAGTTGAGTTTGATAAATGTGTCCATACATATGAATATTGGATTTTTAATTCGTATTTGTTTACGTTTTTTTTTTAAAGCATTAACTAAAAAGCAATCTTATCCATTATGAATCACTTGTCGCTAATGGCAGTGAAACATGATCATTTTTAAATAATAATAATATTAATGCTTAATGCAAAAAATGATATATACACAGCATGTTATATAATATTTGTGTACTTGTACTTCCCACGTTGCGGGCTTGGCTGTGCCAGTCAAAGTGAGCTTCATTATCTTTGTAAATACATACAAATATGTTTATGTTGCATTCCTTTTTCAATGTGGGCGTGTCTTTATCTAACATCCCCGCCCATTTCTGTCAGTTCCCACATCCGATTTGCACGATAGACTGCTCATCGAAGCCCCCTTCGATGTTTTGGCCATGCAAACCCTGCGTCAAAATGCTATCCATTTTACAGAGATGTGTTTCCTGCACTGCTGTAGAGCTCCTTTGGTACAAGAACTCAAATCAAAATGTCCGTTTTTTTCCCCCCTCCTCAATTATTTGTTTTCTACCTCATGTTGTTTTATGACTAGATCCTCTTAATGCAGGGATGTCAAACCCATTTTGATTATTCTAATTAGATCTCGTGTGGGCTGGACCAGTTCAAAGTTAACTCACTGGCTGCCATTGACGGCGCTATATGTCCGATCCATTTTGAGTGGGAGGGGCGAATCAACGTTTGTTCATTCGCCCCTCCTAGTCACGAAGAATCAGACGTCTAGCGCCCCCGATGGCACTGAAACATGAGCATTCAAGCTAGTCTTTTCAGTTTAAGTGAATTTGACGTATCGTTGTCAATGGAAGCCAAAGAGTCAATTTTGGGTCATTCATTCACTGCTTATCCTCACAAGGGTCGTGGGGGTGCTGGAGCCTATCCCAGCTCACTACGAGCACCAGGCGGGGGACATGCTGAATTTGTGGCCAGCCAATCCTTGTTAACACGTTGGCTGCCATCGACACCGCTAGTCTATTGGCCCTTCCCAGTCAAACGGATTGGACATCTGGTTCCGTCAATGGCACTGCAAGAAAGCATTCGCAGCTAGTCCTCCCATTTTAAGTGAATTGGAGGTCTATCATTGTCAAAGGAAGCCAAAGAGTTAATTTTGGGTCACTTCTTTGTAATTTTGGATACTTTCCTGTTGATTTGAGGAATTTCCTGACCAATTTTTGTTCTTTGGTCACGGGAGGCATTTCCAGGTTACTTCCCATTGATTTGGGGTCTTTTTCTGTTGATTTGGGGTCACTTACCAATTCTTTGGCTCCCTTTGACGCCGTTAGACATCCAATCCATTTAGTCACTTCTATTACATTTTGGGGTATTCCGGGGGCATTTCCTCACCACCTTTTGTTCATTTGTCTTTGCCTGTAAATCTGGGGCAAATTCAGGTCACTTTCTGTTGGTTTTCGGACAATTTCAGAGTTCCCCCCCCCCCTTGTTAACTCCTTGACTGCCATTGACAGGCTAGACACACCCACCCAATCACAAAACTGGTTTTACGGCGCCAGTGTCAAAATTCTCTTGACCCACTATACGCAGAATCACCCCGCGGGCCGGATCGCCTCACCTCCCCCTGACGGGCCTGCATCCGGCCCGCGGGGCCCTATGTTTGACACCCCTGCTCTAATGCATGGTCATTTTCTTTTCACCACATGGAAGAGCAGATTCCAATGTACTCTCTTGTGTAGAAATATCCCTGCTGTACCGAACCGTGCTGTAAAAAGCATACACATCTACTCATTGGATGCCGCTTCTGTTGTGTTTACCCTCCAGAGAAGCATGGTCGGGCCTTGGCTCTTTTTTATTTGCATGGTATTATTGTGCTTATGCAGGAGCAAATGACTGTTATTTTTTTATTTTTTAAATCTCACAGTGCCACGCCTATATTTATACTAATATTTTCCAATAAAGACTGTAGTTCTCTTCCTAACCTTCAGTGTGCTTTTTGCTGATTCTTCCATGTTGCTCGCCCAATACCCCCCACCAACCCACTGCCGGTTCTCCCACTTTACCTCTCTTCCCTCCACACTGTGCTGTCACTGAGACATTTCCCCTCACTCTTTATGTGCCGCCATTTTTCAGCTCTCCCTGACAGTCGATGCAACACTCGCTTTGGAGTATAGATCGTTTTCAAGTGAAGGCGTCACGCATTTGACATTTTGTATACGACCACCTCATGGTTCTCCGTAGTAACAGTCAAATTTCCAAATGAATGTAAATCTCGATTTTTTTTTAATCGGAATTTGTTTCTTCCAGATTCTAGGGTAGGAAACTTGAAGATGCAAGAAGCAGTGAACAAAACCCTCCGATTCCATTTTTGGTCTTTGCAAGACTACTATGAAAGCTTTCAAATGATATTCATTCATTCCACCAATTTAATGGCCATAAAAGAAATTGGATTCCAATTTGCTGACATCCACCCTATAATGGCATTAATTCTGGATCAAATCAATGCTTTTGATGTGCTCGAATTGGCACAGAACAAAAATGGCGTTGGGTTTCTCGCCAATTTCACGTTCTTAGTCAGCAAGCTTTTAATTACCGTTTTGTTTCAGTTAATGTCTTGCATTGATTTTTTTCCTCCAAAAATACATATAATTATTTTTAATATAGTATGTGTTTTATTTAAGACTAAACATTTATTCTCAAGCACAGGTGTCAAAGTGGCGGCCCAAGGGCCAAATCTGGCCCGCCGCATCATTTTGTGCGGCCCGAGAATGTAAATCATATATATATATATATATATATAATATTTTCCCCTTTTAAATCAATAATTGCAATTTTTTTAATCCAATTTTTTTCTTTTGTGTTTTTAGTTCAAAAAGCATTTTGTAAGATCTAAAAATAAATATAAAAAAATCATTCCTGTTTTTCACTTGAATATTGAACCTAATTAAAAAATATATTTTTTGTTTCATTTTGAAATGAAGAACAAATGATTAGAAAACATTTTCTTTTAGTAAGTAAATAAAAGCTCAAATAAACATTGTTTTAGATCTATTAAAAACAGAATATTTGGGGGATTTGATCCAGTTCTTTTAATCTGATTTAAAATATATATATAAACATATATATATATATATCTAAATATATTATATCTAAAAAATTAGTCTACATTAGTGATTAAATTTGCGTATTTGTTTTTTTGGGGGAACAATAATATCGGATATCGGCAAATTTTTATCAGACAATATATCATTTTTTTATTGCGGCAGGCCTATCTCGCACCATAGTTGCACCTGCTCATTGACATTTTTATTTAAAGGTCGTTAGTGTCGATATTATTCATTCATTTCTGCCTTTGTGACACAGATGGAGACAGATAACGCATTGTGTGTCAAAGTAGGCTGCGGCAGACAGAAGAATTATGTGAGGAAGAGGAGGTGTGATTGTGTAGTTGCAGTGACGGTGTGTGTATGTGTATGTGTGAGGGGGGGATTTTGAGTAGTGGGCTATTCATGCCAGACTGCAGCAGTCAAGCAGGGGTGGAGTTTTAAGCCGTCACTCAAGCGAGGACACACCATCGTGCGTAGGGTCCACGGGTGGGGGATTTACCCTCGGCCAATCAGATCCAAGGGGGAGATTAAAGCCTTGTTACTGCAGGCACCACTGCAATATGTCAAATATTCATGCCCAGAGACTAATGATTTGATATTTACAAGGCCTTTTACCAATGCCACACTCTGACTTTTTAATCAGTCAGCAACACCAACTCTGACATTTCTGATCCAATTGCTCAGATGAATGTTATTGGTCACTTTATTAGAAACAGCTCTCAGTCCGTTCGACGTCTCGGAAATTTGTCAGAATGAAACCCCAGCTTTGTTGTGCCAGTGCGCGCAGCATCGTATTATGTCCTTGACGGTGCGGTGATTGGGAATAACGGGATTCGATCGATGTCGCACGCAGTCCGTGTCGTAACGAGCATGCGTATTTTTTGCTTGACGTGTCGCCATGACGACCATCTTCGCAGACCCCGCTTCTGCTTCTCAGTGAGCTACTTGGAAATAATATTTCCGCTCCCAACCTTCCGATCTCTTAACTCTCGCTCACTCTCATTGATTATGTGGCTTGGACTCATTATAGAGAGGATTGAGTGGGGCTTTTATATCCTCTGCAAGATAGGGATGCAGGAGGCTCTGTTCGTTTTATGTATTGAACCTTCGTATCTTTAGCGAGTTGAGCAAGTGAGATCATTTTCATTGGCAATGTGAACCCGGCTGGAGACAGCAGTCATTTATTCACATGTTTAAGACTTTTCAAGGTTTTAAATCCATGTGAATTTAATAGTACAGCACAATGATTCTTAACTTGGGCTTGGTCTGGGGAGCACACATTTTTAGGGTCTCAATCTTGTTCTGAGCAGTGGGGCGGTTCCAACAAAAAAAAAGTTTAAGTCAAATGATTGTTTTTCACTTTAATCCTTAAGCGCGAAAGGAAGAAAACATCCTAACGCGGACATATGTATCAGGCAGTCAGAGACTAACGTAGAGGATTTTCCTGAGCTTTTATCTGGATTAGATGAAACTCCCACAGCGTTTGACTGTACGTGGCCTCCGTCTGACGGCGACCTAAAAGGTCTGCCCATCCTCCGTCATGCTTTAAAAAGAACAAAATGAATGTTTTCTTACCACGCAGGAGCACACTTCACCAGGCACCAACACAGCCACGCTACCTCCTGCCGACACTTTCACCTGGGCGCCCCGCAGGCGCCCGTCTCAACCGACTTCTCTTTAGGACACGCCGGTCAGCCCACTCAAACGGGCCTGGCCGCCCACCACCCGCCCCTTGCCGCCCTGACCGCCTCCCCGCAGTTCCAGGATGTGTCGGGGCCTTCGTTCCTACCTCAGGCTTTACACCAGCAATACCTCATCCAGCAGCAGCTTCTAGAGGCGCAGCACCGGCGGATTGTTCCGCACTCCAGGTACGTTTGTGTCTTGATTTACCCACATTCATTTCTGAGGAATTATTGGATAAAGGTAATACTCGTCCGATAACACACTTCTGAGATCTTTTTTAAACTCCTTTTTGGGTGCAGAATCCAAACCCGGTCTTTGTTTTTCTCTATCATGTCAATGTTTTGTTTAAACGCAAAGTTGTCAATTTTTTTTTTGTCCTGGGCCACATTTTCCCACTTCTCAGACAAAACAATAGCAATGTACGGGAAATGGCGAGAGATATCGACGCATATCGGTGAAGATACGCTGCGTTCAGACCAAAGTTAAACCGACGCACCAAAACGCCCGGCGATGAATTGTCCAGCGACGAATTGTCCGGCGACGAAAGGTCCGGTCGACGAACTGTCCGGCGACGAAATGTCCGGTCACGTGTTTTATAGGGTCCTTCGTTTTCTTAAAAAAATAAAAAATACACCAAGGAAATCCAAAAACAAAACCCAGATGAATATATAGTAAGAACACTTTTCAAAGGATATTACTAGGTATGTGTCTAGAAAGTCTAGTAACAAAACAATATTGTAACTTTTGGTTTCAGCAATCAAAAAAGCGCTCTCATACCAAAACGAACAGATTATAGTTTCAAACTCTTGTATTAATGACAAAGTAATCGCCTACAGGAGGACCCAAGAACGAGTTCCCCTCAATCCCCACCGACTACGCTCCGGCTATGAGTACTCCCCAGCGCTTCATGCCCCGCACCCAATGACACAGCAGCCCAGGTACCTGGCCGAAGGCACCGACTGGTAAGTCAGCATCCCAAAAGTGACAAAATGCAGACGACGGACTGAACGAATCGTCTGTCCACCCGACAGGGATCTGAGTGTCGACGCCGCCCTCCCTCATCCCCAATACCACCTCCAGCAGCTGCCCCAACACTACCAGCACTACCTGGCTTCCCCCCGAATGCACCACTTCCCCAGGAACGCATCCTCCGCACAGGTGGTATGTACTCATCGCGTTTTGTTTTTTCATTTTGCTGTTCTTGTTGATTCAACTCAAAAAATCGAAAATCCACTTTTCTGCGACGCCCAAAAAATTGCACAAACAAAACTGATTCAAAGAAAAAGCACAACTAACTGAAAGTGAACAAACAAACATTAACCAACCAAGTAAAAAAAATTGCAATGAATTCAAATTAACTACCGTATTTACTTGAATATGACGCGCAAAATTTTGTACCAAAAAACTGAAGTAAAGTTCGGGTGCACGTTATACACGAATCTCGGTGAAATAGTGACCCCCGCCAGTGAAAAAGTTCCTTCCGCAGCCCTTATAATGGTAGACTCAAAAACCTGTCTTCGTCCGCCAGATGGGGCGCGAGAGCCGCTTCTATTGGCCGGTGCTCACACTTAGAAAAAAGAACTCAAGAAGAATGGATTCAATAGTTTGGTGAATCTGATAATCATGATTCAGACTTGGAAAAATGTTCAATGTTATGATGATGAATGAAACTTTAAGGTTTTAAAATTGTAAATTCCATTTGGCAATTGTGTTCACACTGGTAGTTTGTTTTACCAGGTTTCCGTTCCATATGTTGTGAATAAATGTTTTGTCATGGCGACATGTGTTCAGCATTTGCCAGTTACCAGTACCGGTGCAATCCTTGGTGTGAGCTGAGGAAAAAGTGAAAAAAAAAATTATCCCTATTTTTAGTCACAAATTATACTATACACGGGTGCGCGTTATACTCGAATAAATACAGTACTAAAACTAAAAGTTGCTTGGAATGACCGAATTCAAAATTCTACCTTTTGTTAGGTTTTCTGATTTGATTCCCTTTGAATCCTCCTTTGGTCAAATAGCTCAAAGTAGGAAAAATTTATTAAAACTAATACTCAACTGACTAAGCCTGAACATGCCAGAGAAGTTGTTGAAAATCATGGATCTGATCTGTGGCAGAGAATGGCGTTCGTGCTATGATATATTGCATTTGTTTTTGTTTTTTTTGTAAAGCGTTTGAAAGACTGTTCGCCTGACACTTCACGGCCACTGTCACCCTTAAGAGCAGAAACATAAAGGAGAGGTTTTGTTGTTGGCAGGTTGTGCATGAAATCAGAAACTACCCGTACCCTCAGCTCCACCTGTTGGCACTCCAAAGTCTCAACCCTTCCAGACATGCCACTGCAGTGCGGGAGAGCTACGAGGTAAAACACTTTTTTTTGTAAAAGAAGAAAAAATATTCTAATAGTTGACATGGTGCATGGAGTCCTGGAGTTACGGTAATTCCTCAAACTATGACATTTGGATTTTACAATGGCCGTTCCTCATCCGCCACTCAGTCCCCTGTACCATAGTTTCTGCTTACCTAGTGCATAGATCTTGTCCGTTTGTACACCGGCGAGAGTACATTTGCCTTTTTCGCTCTACTTGTTTCACAGAAAGCTGTCTTCTAGCTTCAGCCAAAATAATAGCAATTTCCAGAAGAACCAAGCTAAACATTATAAAACAAACCGAGAAAGGAGAATGATTCTGATGCAAATCCGTAAAAATATGCTGTCTTTAGACCAAAGTTAAACTGTAACACCCGAAAACGCCTTGCTCGTTGCCAAATGCAGTTTTCCGGTCACGCAGGCCTTGCATCGCCAAGTCAAATAACCCCGCTTTACCTAATCTAAAAATAACCCCACTTTACCTAATCTAAAGATAAGAACAGTTGGGTTGTATGTATGCATCACATGTTGATGTGTTGAGTGCTGTGTTTTCTCAGCTGTCCTTAAACGCAACGTGTGTCTGACTGGGGTAAGAGAGTGGTACCTCTACATACAAAATTAATTGGTTCCAGAACTTGTTTTGTAACTTGGATTCTTTGTAAGTAGACCAGCATTTTACATTAAAGTAGCATAATTCATTCAATAATCTTTAACACTTGCCACAATATACCCTTTAAAAATGATAAAAGTATACCAATTTTGTATGACATATATTTGCAAATGTATGCAGACAAAAACAGCAATCATGTTAGAAAATTATTTATTAAGCCATTCAAGAGGGCCAAACAATAAACATATCGAAAGTACTTCTGTTCAAACAGTTCGCAGCAATTATGCCAAGTAAATAATCCTGATTTTTTAAATTTTTTAAAATGTATTTTAGGTTAGATATAAAATAAAATATTTTTACATTCATTTTGGCTTTAATATTGAAACCTGGCTTTGGTTGTAACTTCAGGACTCCCTGTCTACTCAAGTATGATTATTGGAAATTATTGTGAGTACTCTAAGTGGGATCTTTCCCCATCAGGAGCTTCTTCAGTTAGAAGACCGGCTAGGCAGTGTCAGCAGAGGTGCAGTGCAGACTACCATTGAACGCTTCACGTTCCCGCACAAATACAAAAAGGTAGCGCAACACAAACATCCACGGAAACCTTGTGAAAGGCCTGTTCTAGATGCCATCCCTTTGCTCTTAAAACAGAGGAAGCCCTTGCATCTGAAGCTCGGGGGGGAAGAAGAGGAGACGGACGTGGATGAGAAGTGCACCATTTGCTTGTCCATGCTGGAGGACGACGAGGACGTCAGGTCAGTGGCTTGTCAAAAATCTTCATTCCTGGATGTTTTCTCCACCCAAAAATATGTCGGAAAAAAATTCCGGAAATGCATTTGATTTGTTCCAGACTCTTGAACGTATGTACACAAAAATATATATTGTATAGAAAATAACCAAAGTTCAATAGAAAAAGAAGGCACATTGGAAGGAGAATCTTAGTTTAAATCCTCCCCAATTTCGAAGTTAGGAAATTAGTATTTACTGCATAGTATATATATGCATCTATATTTCTAGATAGACCTGGGCAATAAGACAAAAACTGTTATGATAAAAAAATATATTAGTGGATCTCGATAATTATCACGATAAATATCACGTCTTTTTTCTTTCAAATTTCAAACTTCTGTCAATAAGTAAATAAATTACTTTCCTAGTTATTCAATTATCAATGTAACTATGTTACCTTACTTGATAAAATAAAATAAAAATATGATTGAGTATTTTTTGTTCTGTAGTGCAAAAAAGATAAGACAACTCAATTCTTACACTATGAAAAGTAAAGAATAATAAAACCAGCAGAAATTTTGACAGGCGTCCTTATTTTTATATATTTGCATTCAAAAACCAAAAGTTGCAGTGCAATATGAAATAAATATAATCAACTGAAGACATCACCATTGGCAAGCAGATGGCTGAAAATGTCCTCACAAAAAGAAAGTGTAAATTTACCTGACATGGTCATTTACAAAAAAATAAATGTTGAATGAGCTTAACCCATTTCAACCCAAGTTTTTATTTTCATTTTCATAACATTTGCATAAAATGGGGAAACTACTTGATATCAAGTAAGAAAAATATTAAAGGCTGTCCTCTATAGGTTAAGGACATTTTCAATAACGATGCATTTAAAAAATTAAACGCCAGGGAGACTTCACTTGGATTTTTTAGTGGATCGGCTCGGTTTTTGTCCAGCATCCCCAAATCGCTCATTTTGGCTTTGTCCTTTTGCGTTCATGCTCCATGTTAGCAAAACACAGGTTATGACCAATGTGTGCTTAAACCAGCTGTCTCGAAGCTTCATGATTGGGTTCAAAAGCAACCCCCCCCCCCCTTCGAGACACCAGTCAATCCCCCCAAAGACCCCTACCCACTCCTCGTCCTTATGTCTCACAGGAGGTTACCCTGCATGCACCTCTTTCACCAAGGCTGCGTGGACCAATGGCTGGCGACCAGCAGGAAGTGTCCAATCTGTCGCGTTGACATCGAGACGCAGCTGAACCCCGACAGCTGATTAGGTTTTTCCACCCCTGCGGGGTTTCCCGGCCCGCCCCTGCTTTCTTCCATCCTACTTTTCTCTCGACCCAAATCGGGTGCTTTTGCCAAATGTCTCCTGACTTTTGACGTGACATCTTTTTTCGTCGTTGTTCTTTCGGACTCTCGCTTTTACTGAGCCACGCGAGGGAGGAGAAGTGCGAGAAATTGTGCGCTCTCACCCTTTCCTTCTTTTCTCGTTCACCCCTTTCTCTTTTTCTATAGAAAACAAGCACATCCCCACACACTACTAACAAGTCGTGTACACAGGGTTTCATTGTAGCTTGGTAGTTTTACGTGGCGGGGCGGCGTAGGGGTTCTCAAACTTTTGGGGTCCAGGAACCATTTGGGGAGGAGAATTTTTAGCCCTCTTGTGGTATTATCGGTTTGGCTAAAATATTTCCAGTTCAGGATGGGGAAAATGTTTCAAGTCGAAAAAAGTTGTAATGTTAAGAGAATAAAGCTTTATTTTTTTCAAGGGAAAAATAGTAGTCTTTACAAGAAGAGTGGTTTTTGTCCAGGTAAAAAGTCGATATCTTACTAGAACAAAGTTGCATTGTTTCCAGATCGTCATTTTACAAAGTTAAAGATCATTTGCAGTATAAAAATACTTTTTGTAATAGTGTATACTTTAATTAAATTCAGTGCTAGCCATTTTTGAGAAAAACAACACGTAACATGCTAAGCATTTTTAAAAGATTTTGGCAGTATTTTTCTAGAATTGGGCTTCATAGTTCTTTTAAAGGACAAATTTGTTTTTTCTTTCAAGATCAAGTCAAAAAGTGACATTTGTTTGTTTGGAACAAACGCTTTTTGTCGTGCACTGTATGTTAGTTAACCCAAAATAGTTAAATGGCGGACAGTTCTAGAAGCTTCAAACTGATCTTTCAAAAATGGACTTTGTAGTTTGAACAAAGTTGTTTTGTTCCAACATCAAGTCACTTAAAAGGTAAATTACACTTTCTTAATATACCGTATCGAGGGCTAGCCATTTTCAGAAAAACAACACTTGTAATGGGAGCGGTTTTGGAGGCTTTGGACTAATTTTTCAGAAATTGGCTAATTTGCTATTATACCGAATAAAAACGCCATGTTCTTCTAGAAACGCTCAACCCATTATGGATTCCAAAATCCCACACTATCATTCTTTAAAAAAAAAATCCAAGCTTTTCAATGGCTGAAAGCTGGAAAATTGGTCCATTGTTTTCTTTAATGGAATGCAAGTCCCTGTAATTATTTCGCCAATGCCCGCGCTACGGCTCACGGACCCGAGTTTGAGAACCAATGACGTAGTGTCGGCGCCCCCTCGCTGTGTAGCACGTCTTTTGAAAACATGACTTTAAAGTGGGATTGCCAGCTGACTGTCTTTCTCAATTCTTTTCCTCTTTTCTTCTTCCCGGAACACAAAAATGCCATGTTTACCTTTTATGACCGTAGAGTAGCAGAAAACGCGGGCCGCCGCTTCTTTCGGGGAGCGCCACCCGTGGCATGTTTTGAAATCTATTGTGCAGCTTTTTTGACGTTTTGCAATACACTTGTGCTAGCTCTGCCGAGCCGCCAGTCAAATCAGGGTCGCCCCAAAAAAATTGTCGGAACTTTTCCATGGGAAACATTGAGAATTATATTTAAATGATTTTTTTTGTTAATTAAAAATGATTTGGATGTCTTTAAATTTGTATATTTAGCATGTAGTACCTTTATCGATGAGCGCAATCTGATGTCTTTGTCTGTTATTAAAAAAATCTATTTTTCAGTATCATTAGAACTGTCAAAGTTAAAACGTTTACCCTAAAGAGTTTCAAATTTGTCACTACTCGCGTACATACATTAATTAATACAGTGTTTCCCAACCACTGCGAGAAATTGCAAAAAGTCATACAATGCAATATTCATGGAAAAAAATTATATTGATATAACAAGATTCAAATTGAATGATTACAAGGTTAAAATCAAAACATGATGAACGTTAAATTATAGATTGCCACGTGTCAAAGTGGCGGCCCGGGGGCCAAATTTGGCCCGCCGCATCATTTTGTGTGGCCCGGGAAAGTAAATTATGAGTGCCGACTTTCTGTTTTAGGATCAAATTAAAATGAAGAGTATAGATGTATATTAAATGTCCTGATTTTCCCCTTTTAAATCAATAATTGTAATTTTTTAATCTTTTTTTTCTGTGTTTTTAGTTCAAAAATCATTTTGGAAAATCTAAAAATATATTTAAAAAAAGCTAAAATAAACATTGTTTTAGATCTATAAAAAACTGAATATTCAGGGCTTTTAATCCAGTTCCTTTAATCCAGTTCCTTTAATCCATTTATATAAAAATATCTAAATATTATATCTAAAATGGTCTGGCCCACGTGAAATCAAGTTGACGTTAACACGGCCCGCAAACCAACCCAAGTCTGACACCCTTGGATTATGCTATTACAAGATTCAAATTGTGAAAGTCATTTTATTGCTTAATTTTTGCTAACTTAAACGGAAGTTGTTCGGTTTCTAGGGCATCAACTTTTGGCGACGTAAAGTCTGTGTGCGTAATATTAAGAAATTAAAGTAATATTTGGAGAAAAGTCATAAAATGATCCGATTAAAAACATGAAATTACTTAATTTTACATTACTCGAACCAGAAGTTGTTCAGGGTCCGCAGAAATCAACTTTTGGTGACATTAGGTTAGTGTGAAAAATTTGATTTTGGAATCATTTTGGAGGTTTATGTGATTCCTGCTGATAAAACTTTGATGAGAATGACTATTGTTAATATAGGCGACATAGTTTTCAGATACTAGCGTTACTTGAGATTTTTTTAACGCAAAAAGTGTGCTGCTGCTCAAAAAGTTTGGGAAACACTGCACTAATACATACAACAATGCCTAACATGCAATGTTTTTGTAAGATATGAACGTTAAAGTTTTCACTTTGATCTCCAGAGTAGTCCGACAACACGATTTAGTCGTTAATTGTCTTTTTTCCCCAATGTAAAGTTTCCGACCAATTTCCGCACCCTCTTTTGCAACCTGAGCTGCCAAACAAATTCGGCAAATTTGTCGCGCAAATTAGCACAACGCCCCGATGAACATGAATTACGGGATGCTTATTACAACCCAAAGCCAAAAAAAAAAAAAAAGGAAACAGAAATAATACGAACGCATCATGCACTGTTGCAGTATAGTAGTATTAGTTAGTAGTAGTCATGGTATATGGAGAGCTTCAGAATGAGAACTGCATGCATTTGTCGTCCCGGCAGCTTGAAACTACTAAGACGGATGGCGTTCTTTGTTTATTTTTTAATAATTTTTTTGTTTAAAGTGGAAGAACAAGAGCAGGCTTCTTATTGGCTCCGAAGTGAGTGTTTTTCGGTGTGATAGACCCCGCCCTTTCATGGTCGCTATGCCGGTTGCTATGCTGTGTTACTGTAGAATGTGACGTGCGACGGAGGCAGCCTCTCTCTCACAGTGCACAAACAACCACGCAAATGCATTTACATCCAAATGTGATGACGCCCTTTACGCACTGTGACTGACCATTATGTGTATTATTTTGGATTTTAAAAATGTTTCTTTTTGTCTTGTGCACTGCCAGTGTCGACACTGCCTCCTGTGATGACAGTGTTCATAGTTTACACAGGGTGTTGTCCATTGAGATGCCTTAAGTATTTAACAATCATAATTTATTACTAACTGTAGATATGGTGGCTATTTAACTTGTTTTTTTTTTCATTTTAGTTGAAGGGAATTATTTATTTACTCGGCGCACACACGGAAACTGCTATGAAAAGAAACGATTACCTCATCTTTTGCAATGTTTTCAGTGCTTTGCATGCAGCTGTATGGGAGAACACTTAAGGAATATTTACAAACAAACAAAAAAAATATCTTAATATTAGCGCTGCTGTCTGTTAAAAGCCCCTCTGCACCTGTTTATCCTCTAGTGGTGCTGTGGATCTCGCTGACATTCCATCCCATGCAACACTTGCCAATGCTGTGACATGATATTTAGTAGACAAACTGCAATGGACTTGACTGGTTCTTTTGTTTTTGCACTGTTTGGATAAGGGAACCCTTTCACTGGTAAACCTGTGCTTTTATTTTAATTTTAAAGAGATATTGTAACCTATACCCACCCAAACGTGCTAAGTGAATGGCTTTTAGTTTATTTCCCATGAGTTTTAACCCAGGGGTGTCCAAACTTTTTTCTCCAATGGCCAAAATCAAAGTATGCAACTTGAAATCTTGTCATTTTGTGAATTGGAATCAAATTTAAACAAAAAAATAGACATCAAAATGTATATTAAGTATGAACTCAATGGCTGCTATTGAAGGCAATAGATGTATACAATCCATTGTGACTGGAAGGCTGGCAGCGATCGTTGAATCGATACCAGCCTTTTTTTGGTTAAAACTTTGGGGGGAAAAAAATCATCTCATGAATCGAGATTACAAAAAAAAGTAAAATAGCCACACTCCAAATTGAAAACAAAGCCAGCCATTTTGTCTCATAACAGCAATTTGCGCGAGCACTAAATGACGGTCATTATTTTGGATTGTTGATAATAATTACCCAACAAAAAGGCACTCCTACTACCTTAAAATTGGCTTAATATTGTTGAATTTTACAATTTCTCGCATATAAGCCACTCTCTGATTCCCAATTTTCAGCTCCATTTTCATGGTTTTAATCGGGAGTACAAATGTTACTTTGAAAGGAAAATCTTCAGAAAAATCATCGCTCGTGGTATTTCTGTATGAATCAAAAGCACATTATTAGGGTCAATATCATAAGGAATTAATTCATCCAGTAATGGTTGTCTTCTTACTGCAAAACTGAAAATAACCAACAAATAGTAAATGTTAATTTGCCCACATCTACTGGTGAAAAAGAGTATAGCAACTCTTGTGCGCCTATAATGATTCAGTATTTTTTTTTAGTTACAAATACGGCTTATATGCGAGAAAATACGGTAATTGCACCCCTCCGTTTCCTTTGACATTATGTGGAAGGTTTTTAAAGCACAACTGCATGTTTTCTCAGGTTTCAATGCACTGATTCAACGGCTTAAAATAGTAGTATCGAGAAAAAAAAATGGTATTCTTTTATGTCGCTTGAATCCAAACGTCGCGTGGGAATGTTTCTCCCGAAAGAAGAATGCCAGTGAAAGGGGTGCCACCATCCGGTCGGTGTGTGAGTGTACAAATCTGCCGTTTCAGCCGTGACTGTGCAGTGTTTTTCAATATAGGATATTTTATCTGAAAATAGAACTATTTATCATTAATATTAAAGCAATAGCGCATTAACGGTGACGAGTGTATGCGACGTGGATGAGCACATTGCGAATACGTGTTAGATTCACGCGTGGTGGAATTTTTTGTACCTTATTTATTCTTACTACTAATGACGATGATTTCAAAAGTGGCATTGCTAAACCCAAACTTTTCTTTTGTTTTTTATTTCATGGCTTGTATATTATCCTTTTGTATGTGCTCTTTTTGTAATAAATGGTAAAAAAACAAAAACATGGGCTGGTGATTAATTTTTACGGATTTTAAATTAGATAATTTTAAGTTCATCAATCTGTAATAAATTTAATGGTATGATAAAGTCTGAGGATTAAAACGTGATTTCTAAATTTGTCAAATAAATATACAGACACTCCCCTACTTACGAACATTCAACTTACGAACAACGGTACATACGAACATGTCTGCAAATTGCGTTTAAGTCCAAAAATGTTCACAAGTCCAATTTTGTATTTCGCGCCTTTTTCGGAGTAGTACTTATTTCCGCCGCTAATACCGACGCCTGGCGCTGTGAGAGCTCAGCTCACCCAGCATCTACCTTCTTCTTCGTTGCAATGCGGAAGTGCGTGAATGTATCTCCAGTGTGCAAAGAACCTTTTTCATTTGTATCATTAAATATCTCATGCATCCAATATTGAATATGGTTGGTAAAAAGCTAAAGGCTTCTATTGAGGGAGTTGCAAGGAAGAGGCAAGCCATTTCATTTGAAACGAGTGGCAATAATAACGAAGCTTGATGCGCGTGAGAGTGGTGAGCGTTTCACGGGCATTGAATCGTTCGACCGTCAGTACCATTTATAAACAGAAAGATCGAGCAGCAGGACCCAAATATTGAACGTTGCACAAAGTTTGCAAATCAATTGAATGATGCCATACAGTGCTACCGCATCATTTATGATGAAAAAAAGAAGAAAACTGTGCAATCGTCATTAGGTCGCTTCTTTTGGCCAGTTTCTAATACATAAATCTCTCTCTCTCTCTACAGTACTGTACATATTCTCTCCATTTTATTAAATGTTTTTTTTTTCAGTACAAACCAATGCGTGTTACTTATACAAGCCTTAAACATACAAATGCACTTATATAAACCTTCAATATACTTATATCGGCCTTAAACATAAATTATAATACAAAATATAGCACTGAATCAACTTACAAACAAATTCAACTTATGAACAATCGCTCGGAACCAATTGCGTTCGTTAAGGCTTTTTTTCTTAAAAAATGACATAGTATTGTAAGGCTTTTTTCTTTAAAAAAACGACATAGTATTGTAAGGCTTTTTTTCGTAAAAAACGACATAGTATAGTAAGGCTTTTTTCTTAAAAAACAACATAGTATAGGCTTTTTTCTTTAAAGACGACATAGTATAGTAAGGCTTATTTTCTTTAAAAACGACACAGTATAGTAAGGCTTTTTTGTCTTTAAAAACGACATAGTATAGTAAGGCTTTTTATTTACAAAAAAGACCATGTATAGTAAGGCTTTTTTCTTAAAAAATGACCATGTATAGTAAGGCTTTTTTGTTTAAAAAATACCATGTATAGTAAGGCTTTTTTTCTTAAAAAACGACATAGTATAGTAAGGCTTTTTTTCCTAAAAAAAACGACATAGTATAGTATGGCTTTTTCCCCCTAAAAAAACGACATAGTATAGCATGGCTTTTTTTCTTGAAAAACGACATAGTAGAGGAAGGCTTTTTCCCTAAAAAACGACATAGTATAGTATGGCTTTTCCCCCTAAAAAACGACATAGTATAGTATGGCTTTTTTCCTTTAAAAAACGACATAGTATAGTATGGCTTTTTTCCTTTAAAAAACGACATAGTATAGTATGGCTTTTTTTCTTAAAAAACGACATAGTATAGTATGGCTTTCCCCCCCTAAAAAACGACATAGTATAGCATGGCTTTTTTTCTTGAAAAACGACATAGTATAGTATGGCTTTTCCCCCTAAAAAACGACATAGTATAGTATGGCTTTCCCCCCCTAAAAAACGACATAGTATAGCATGGCTTTTTTTCTTGAAAAACGACATAGTAGAGGAAGACTTTCCCCCCTAAAAAACGACATAGTATAGTATGGCTTTTTTCCTTTAAAAAACGACATAGTATAGTAAGGCTTTTTTCCTTTAAAAAACGACATAGTATAGCATGGCTTTTTTTCTTGAAAAACGACATAGTAGAGGAAGCCTTTTTTTCTTAATAAACGATATTGTATAGTAAGGCTTCTTTTCTTAAAAAACGACATAGTATAGTAAGGTTTTTTTTCTTTAAAAAATGACAGCAAGTAAGGCTAAGAGAGTCGGAGAATAAATCTGACTTCTGATTCTTCACCTTCTATTTGTTGCTGTGGTCCACTGGCAAAATCATTGGGTCAGAACATGAGGCGGGAATCAGGAGTGAGTTCAAGTCCACTCGTTGCAATTCTCAATTTGTTTATTGAGGTAGTGAAAAGGATAAATACAACTTCCAACTTAACTGTGGTGCAGTGGCAAAGACAATGGGTCAGAACTTCAGGTGGACTCAAGTTCAAATCAGAAGTGAGTTTGATTCCACTCTTTGCAATTCTCAAATTGTTTATTGAGGTAATTAAAAGGATAAATATAACTTCCAATCACATCATTTCAGAAGACACTGTGGTCCAGTGGCAAGAACAATGGGTTGAAATTGAAGTTGGACACAAGTTCAAATCTGGAGTGAGTTCAAGTCCACTCTTTGCAAATCTCAAATTGTTTATTGAGGTGATGAAAATGATAAATATAACTTCCAATCATCTCATTTCAGAAGTCACTGTGGTCCAGTGGCAAAGACAATGGGTCAGACAGACCTCAAGTTAGTGGATTTGACTGCCATGTGGGAGATGGGGTTCGAATCCCGCTCTCGTTTGACTAATCACTACACTAGTAGTTCAGTAAATGGGTAATCCTTTTTTCATTCAAATAAAGACTTAGTCATTTTTTTCAGCAAAACAATATTTCCGGTCAGCCTTCGGCTGACCGGAAGACAGTTGGGAGGGGGGGTTCCTGGTGGTGTTCGACAGTCGGCCTTCGGCCGACTGCCGACACCATACAGTCGTTGACTGGCGACACCGGGACGTGAACCCTCGACACCCACGTCGCAGGCAGGTGACTTACCCACTACACCACGAGGCGGCCCGCCTATACATGATTGGAAGTTATATTTATCCTTTTCATTACCTAAATAAACAATTTGAGAATTGCAAAGAGTGGAATTGAACTCATTCCTGATTTGAACTTGAGTCCACCTGAAGTTCTGACCCATTGACTTTGCCACTGGACCACAGTGACTTCTGAAATGATGTGATTGGAACTTATATCTATCCTTTTCATTACCTCAATAAATAATTTGAGAATTGCAAAGAGTGGAATTGAACTCACTCCTGATTTGAACTTGAGTCCACCTGAAGTTCTGACCCATTGTCTTTGCCACTGGACCACAGTGACTTCTGAAATGATGTGATTGGAAGTTATATCTATTCTTTTAATTACCTCAATAAACAATTTGAGAATTGCAAAGAGTGGAATTGAACTCATTCCTGATTTGAACTTGAGTCCACCTGAAGTTCTGACCCATTGACTTTGCCACTGGACCACAGTGACTTCTGAAATGATGTGATTGGAACTTATATCTATCCTTTTCATTACCTCAATAAACAATTTGAGAATTGCAAAGAGTGGAATGGAACTCACTCCTGATTTGAACTTGAGTACACCTGAAGTTCTGACCCATTGTCTTTGCCACTGGACCACAGTGACTTCTGAAATGATGTGATTGGAAGTTATATCTATCCTTTTCATTACCTCAATAAACAATTTGAGAATTGCAAAGAGTGGAATTGAACTCATTCCAGATTTGAACTTGAGTCCACCTGAAGTTCTGACCCATTGTCTTTGCCACTGGACCACAGTGACTTCTGAAATGATGTGATTGGAAGTTATATCTATCCTTTTCATTACCTCAATAAACAATTTGAGAATTGCAAAGAGTGGAATTGAACTCACTCCTGATTTGAACTTCAGTCCACCTGAAGTTCTGACCCATTGTCTTTGCCACTGGACCACAGTGACTTCTGAAATGATGTGATTGGACGTTATATCTATCCTTTTCATTACCTCAATAAACAATTTGAGAATTGCAAAGAGTGGAATTGAACTCATTACAGATTAGAACTTGAGTCCACCTGAAGTTCTGACCCATTGTCTTTGCCACTGGACCACAGTGACTTCTGAAATGATGTGATTGGAAGTTATATCTATCCTTTTCATTACCTCAATAAACAATTTGAGAATTGCAAAGAGTGGAATTGAACTCACTCCTGATTTGAACTTCAGTCCACCTGAAGTTCTGACCCATTGTCTTTGCCACTGGACCACAGTGACTTCTGAAATGATGTGATTGGAAGTTATATCTATCCTTTTCATTACCTCAATAAACAATTTGAGAATTGCAAAGAGTGGAATTGAACTCATTACAGATTTGAACTTGAAGTTCTGACCCATTGTCTTTGCCACTGGACCACAGTGACTTCTGAAATGATGTGATTGGAAGTTATATTTATCCTTTTCATTACCTCAATAAACAATTTGAGAATTGCAAAGAGCGGAATTGAACTCACTCCTGATTTGAACTTGAGTCCACCTGAAGTTCTGACCCATTGTCTTTGCCACTGGACCACAGTGACTTCTGAAATGATGTGATTGGAAGTTATATCTATTCTTTTAATTACCTCAATAAACAATTTTAGAATTGCAAAGAGTGGAATTGAATTCATTCCTGATTTGAACTTGAGTCCACCTGAAGTTCTGACCCATTGACTTTGCCACTGGACCACAGTGACTTCTGAAATGATGTGATTGGAACTTATATCTATCCTTTTCATTACCTCAATAAACAATTTGAGAATTGCAAAGAGTGGAATGGAACTCACTCCTGATTTGAACTTGAGTACACCTGAAGTTCTGACCCATTGTCTTTGCCACTGGACCACAGTGACTTCTGAAATGATGTGATTGGAAGTTATATCTATCCTTTTCATTACCTCAATAAACAATTTGAGAATTGCAAAGAGTGGAATTGAACTCGTTCCAGATTTGAACTCGAGTCCACCTGAAGTTCTGACCCATTGTCTTTGCCACTGGACCACAGTGACTTCTGAAATGATGTGATTGGAAGTTATATCTATCCTTTTCATTACCTCAATAAACAATTTGAGAATTGCAAAGAGTGGAATTGAACTCACTCCTGATTTGAACTTCAGTCCACCTGAAGTTCTGACCCATTGTCTTTGCCACTGGACCACAGTGACTTCTGAAATGATGTGATTGGACGTTATATCTATCCTTTTCATTACCTCAATAAACAATTTGAGAATTGCAAAGAGTGGAATTGAACTCATTACAGATTTGAACTTGAGTCCACCTGAAGTTCTGACCCATTGTCTTTGCCACTGGACCACAGTGACTTCTGAAATGATGTGATTGGAAGTTATATCTATCCTTTTCATTACCTCAATAAACAATTTGAGAATTGCAAAGAGTGGAATTGAACTCACTCCTGATTTGAACTTCAGTCCACCTGAAGTTCTGACCCATTGTCTTTGCCACTGGACCACAGTGACTTCTGAAATGATGTGATTGGAAGTTATATCTATCCTTTTCATTACCTCAATAAACAATTTGAGAATTGCAAAGAGTGGAATTGAACTCATTACAGATTTGAACTTGAAGTTCTGACCCATTGTCTTTGCCAGTGGACCACAGTGACTTCTGAAATGATGTGATTGGAAGTTATATTTATCCTTTTCATTACCTCAATAAACAATTTGAGAATTGCAAAGAGCGGAATTGAACTCATTCCTGATTTGAACCTGAGTTCACCTGAAGTTCTGACCGATTGTCTTTGCCACTGGACCACAGTGACTTCTGAAATGATGTGATTGGAAGTTATATTTATCCTTTTCATTACCTAAATAAACAATTTGAGAATTGAAAAGAGTGGAATTGAACTCATTCCTGATTTGAACTTGAGTCCACCTGAAGTTCTGACCCATTGTCTTTGCCACTGGACCACAGTGACTTCTGAAATGATGTGATTGGAAGTTATATCTATCCTTTTCATCACCTAAATAAACAATTTGAGAATTGCAAAGAGTGGAATTGAACTCATTCCTGATTTGAACTTGAGTCCACCTGAAGTTCTGACCCATTTGTCTTTGCCACTGGACCACAGTGACTTCTGAAATGATGTGATTGGAAGTTATATCTATCCTTTTCATTACCTCAATAAAAAATTTGAGAATTGCAAAGAGTGAAATTGAACTCGAGTCCACCTGAAGTTCTGACCCATTGTCTTTGCCACTGGACCACAGTGATTTCTGAAATGATGTGATTGGAAGTTATATCTATTCTTTTCATTACCTCAATAAACAATTTGAGAATTGCAAAGAGTGGAATTGAACTCAAGTCCACCTAAAGTTCTGACCCATTGTCATTGCCACTGGACCACAGTGACTTCTGAAATGATGTGATTGGAAGTTATATCTATTCTTTTCATTACCTAAATAAACAATTTTAGAATTGCAAAGAGTGGAATTGAATTCATTCCTGATTTGAACTTGGGTCCACCTGAAGTTCTGACCCATTGTCTTTGCCACTGGACCACAGTGACTTCTGAAATGATGTGATTGGAAGTTATATCTATCCTTTTCATTACCTCAATAAACAATTTGAGAATTGCAAAGAGTGGAATTGAACTCGAGTCCACCTGAAGTTCTGACCCATTGTCTTTGCCACTGGACCACAGTGACTTCTGAAAGTTTCAGTTTCTAATACATAAATCTCTCTCTCTCTCTCTCTCTCTCTCTCTACAGTACTGTACATATTCTCTCCATTTTATTAAAAAAAAATTTTTCAGTGCAAACCAATGCATGTTACTTATACAAGCCTTAAACATACAAATGCACTTATATAAACCTTCAATATACTTATATCAGCCTTAAACATAAATTATAATACAAAATATAGCACTGAATCAACTTACAAACAAATTCAACTTATGAACAATCGCTCGGAACCAATTGCGTTCGTAAGTAGGGGAGCGTCTGTATCTTAAACAGAAATATGTTAGGTCATTTTAAGAATCATTTCATTAATTTATCATAAATTAAATGGTGAAAATAGTGAGTCAAAGTTTTTGATCTCTACATGTCAAATAGAAATATGTTAAATCGTTTTAAGAATCAATTCATCAATTTATAATATGTTAAAAAGTAGCGATTCATTTTTACGATGCCAATTTTTTTAAAAATACGTCAAATATATTTCGAAAAAAAACATTTTAAGAATCAATTCATTATTGGTAATAAATTAAATGGTAAGAATCTGGCAGTTTTTAAAGCCTCAAAAACAAGTTAAATCAATATATCTCAAATTTAAATGTTAAAAATAATTTCAAGACTGGATTTACTTTGTGTATAAAGCAAATAAATCCATTAAAAATGAATTATCAGGAGGATTACTTTCAATTTTTTTGTCTAATACTTTTCTGATCATCATTACTATCTTCTTTCTAACCTGTTTTACATGTACAGAAGTTAAAAAGTCCTCTTCCAGTGCTTTATTTTTGTGTCTATAAAACTCAACAACCATGCCAAAGGAGTTTCCCCTCATCTGGAAAAATACTGGGCTTTACAATAATGGCACATTTGCTTTTTTTCCCCCCGCCCAGAACAAATTCAAGATACCGTATTGGCCGGAATATAAGACAATTTTTTTTGTGCTTTGCAATAAGACTGAAAAAGGGTCAGGGTCTAGACTCTTATATCCATTTGTAACGCTAGATGGTGCTAGATGTGTAAAGCGAATGCAGTTATTGCAATTTTGTTGTTTCATCACAGTAGATTGGTTCATTTTCATTTCAAAAACCATTTTCAAATCTAATTGCGCTTTAGTTTACATATTCAAATGTTCAGATATAAAGATGTGATGGACATTTTCTTCATGAATTGAATGAGGCAAAATAACATGCATTTTTGGGGGGTTATTCTGGGATATTATTATATATGTGCATATTAATCATTATATGTATGTGTGGAATATTAATCATTATATGAATGTGTGGAATATTAATCATTATAAGCAGACGAAAGCTCAGTATAACAAGGACACTCCCCCTGCAGCTAGCCCCGAGGACATTTAATTGTTTTGAGGACTATTGACCTGACAGATCACCCAGTCCCGGGCCGAGGACTGTTGATCTGAGTTCGCAATGAAGATCTGTGAAGGACTCTTAAATTGCTTTGACTTGGATTCCGGCAGATGGCGATAATCGAATCAACTTCCGAAAATACTCGCATATTGTTTTAAAATAGTGTCGCTCGTTTCACCTTTTATGGAAATTGTTCTGATTACTTGTGCAAATTCTTACGCAGATGTTTTTGGTTTCTGACCTGATATGCAATTGTTGTTGCAGTTGTTTTTTTTACCTTAATTGTGTTATTCGGTTAGCTTATGCAATTGTTTGAATAAGATAACCTTAAGTGTTTTGATTATGTGCGACTAAATGGACAGAAGAGGATGCCTTTCTTCAGAATGCTCCGGTGGCGAGGACGAGCCAGGATCGATTCTCACTTGCAAGTTTAACGCTAGATTGTCTCCGATGTCTCTCCCTTTATTAAAGTATACCTATTAATTAACCTATCACTTTCTCTCTCGAATATATTGTTATATATTTGTTTCAGGTGTACGTCATTATTTTCTGTATAAAAATCGAATTTGGTGTTCTAAAAGTCTTTTTTCCAAACTCGAGTCTTGAAAAATAAAGGGTCGTCTTATAATCAGGATCGTCTTATATTCGAGCCAATACGGTAAGCAGTTCAAACTTTGTCACATTTTTCAACATGTAAACAAACGGATTGAATAAAGTACTTCACCAAAGGGAAGTGAGGTGTAAAAAAATAAAATTAAAAAAAGACTTACCCCGTGCAATCATTCAGTTCAGTATTTAGGGTAGAGAACTCTGGCGATCTGACCGTCAGCTCTCTGGGTGTCCAGCCACTTGCCGCACAGGAAAATGGTGGTGACGCCGTTGGCCGTGTTGGTCACCTCGACACGGTCCAGCAGCCAGCCCGGATGAAGGCCGCTATTGTCGTGCTCCAATCGCACTTTCCGCAACTCTCCCACGTCCAGCATCTCCAGCAGAAAACGGTCGGTCTGCTGCCGCTCAAACAGGTTGCGAAACCTCTGGCGCAGCCGGCGCCGGCCCGAGTCGCCGTTGGAGCCGAAGACGGTGATGGAGACGTCGGCGTCGGTCCCCGCTCCCTTCTCGTCGCCCGTGATGACGATGATCTCGTACTTGACGGGCGTCAAGCCGCGAGCTTTGCTGGCGAAGCTCTCCATGGACTTGCTGCACTCCAGGGTCAAGAAGTCATCCCTCTTCGACGACAGCGGGATCGCGGCGTTGCAGCGAAAGATGTACCTGAGGGTGATACCAAATCAACCCGTGTTTACATTTTTGGTATTCTAATATTATCTTTGTTAGAAATTTTAGGCCTGGGGTGAAAATTGTTCTGATCACAACCTTTTTTGAGCTGCACAGTTTTTGCAGGGGAAATCTCAAGGCCATCAGCTGTAAATCTTCTAACTTAAAACTATGTCGCCTATATTAAGAATATAACAGGAATCAAATTCAATTATTCCAAAACCTAATTCTTCACACTGACCTAATCGAGTAATGTAAAAATAAGCAATGTAATGTTTTTCGTCGGCTGCTCTCTGCCCTCACTGGAAGATATTGCCAGCCCTCGTTACCTCAGCAGAGCCGGGAACATTGTCAGGGACCCACACCACCCTGGTCACAATCTGTTCCAGCTGCTGCCCTCTGGCAGACGCTACACGGACAAATAGGCTTAAGGACAGTTTTTTTCCCACAGCCATCAGGACTCTGAACTTGCGGTAGCACGACACACAATCCCTTCTGTGTAATAACTTCGGGATGAGGTAACATGAAGGACGTTGGGCGGTGATCTGCCTCCTACTGGCTGACTGAAGGTAAGTGAGGAGACTGTAGGAGGTAAGTGAGCCATTTAATTTTTTTTATTTGTTGCCATCTGTGAGGCAAACTCACGGCAGAACGCCAACGAGTCTGAAATTATCACTTATTTGGGCCTTTTGCCGGGAAAGCACACGTTGTGGAGAAGCACTACCAATTTCGGCATACGCAGCTGACAAAGCCTATGTCCGATTATTATTATTTTTCATCTCATCATTTTATGACTTTATGACACCCAAATATTACCCGAAAAGCAACGTTATGCTCACACACACTTTACATCGCCAAAAATGGATGCCCCTTGAAACCAACGTAACGTAAAAACACAAAAACGACTTCAATCTTGTAACATTACAACATTTTTTTTTACTCCCAATCGGACTTCAATCGCCTAAAATTATGCGAAGAACACTTTTGTGCTCACACAGACTTCAAAGTTGAACTTCCACGCTTCAATCTCATATTACGATTTGAATCTTGTAATAGTAGAATCTATGTTTTAATGTTCATCATATTTTCATTTTAATCTCCTGATATTAAGATTTCTCTCTGGCTTTATTAAAAAAAGACTTACTTGTTGCCCAGCTCTCGTTCGGTGACCACCACCTGTTCCACGTGCCAGTAATGCTCCGTCTTGACTTTTTTTCCGTCCTTGGACGTGTGGCCCAAGCAAATGCTGACAATGTCGCCAAGGTTCTTGGACGTGAATTCAAACCTGTCAACGTTTCCCCTAAAAGACAGAGCGTTTTTGGCTTTGCAGTCTTTGGTCTCATTTATCCTTTTCAGGAGAAACTCTGAAGCTGAAGCTGACATTATCACGCCGTAAGAACAGTCCAATGCCGATGTTTCCAAATACGATTCACGAGACATGTGGCTCATGAGCCATAGGTTCCTCACACACATATACTGGGTGGGAATCGAAGCAAAATGCGCAATTAAATGAAGTACTACACTAGAGGTCCCCAACTTAAGTCCTCGAGGGCTCTATCCAGTCTGTTTTCCATGTCTCCCTCCTCCAACACACCTGGATCAAGTCATCAGAATCATTATCAGGCTTCTGGACAGTTTGCTGATTAGTTGATCATTTGATTCAAGTGTGGTAGAGGAGGAAGATATAGAAAACAGACTGGATAGGCAGATGAGTCGTTAGCTCGTTGGCCTCACAGTTCTGGGGTACTGGGTTCGAATCCAGGTCAGTCCACCTGTGTGGAGTTTGCATGTTCTCCCCTGGCCTGTGTGGGTTTTTTCCAGGTACTCTGGTTTCCTCCCACATTCCAAAACATGCATGGTAGGCTGGTTAAACACTAAATTGGCCCTAGCGTGAATGGTTGTCCGTCTCTTCGTGCCCTGCGATTGGCCTTGCCACCAATTTACGGTGTCACCACCCGCCTGGTGCCCAAAGTCCACTGGGATAGGCTCCAGCACCCGCTGTGAGCCTTGTGAGGATAAGCGGTTCAGAGAGGGAATGAATGAATGAATTTCAATACTGTATTTTCTCGCATATAAGCCATATTTGTAACTAAAAACAATGATGACCGAATCAAGGGTACGGGTTATATGCGCACAAGACTTACAGCGTTGCTATACTCTTTTTCGCCAGTAGATGGCAGCAAGCAAATTAACATTTACTATGTGTTGGTTATTTTCTGTTTTGCAGTAAGAAAACAACCATTACTGGATGAAATAATTCCTTATGATATTGACCCTAATAATGTACTTTTGATTCATACAATATCTCAGAAATACCACATGTGCTGATTTTTCTTAATATTTTTCCTTCAAAGTAACACATTTGCACTCCCTATTAAAACCATGAATATGGAGATGAAATTTGTGAATCAGGGGGTGGCTTATACGCAAGAAATTGTAAAATCCAACAATTTTAAGGCAATTTACAGGGTGCGTCTTATATGGGGACAGCTTATATGCGAGAAAATACGGTAGTTATAGACCTGTATGTCTTGATAATTGACTTTTGAATTCATCATCGAATACTAATTTGACCTGAAAACATATGATAGCGGGACTTTAACAGCAGAAGATTGAAAAGAGCCACATGATTGGCACTGAAAGAGTTCACTGGCACACTGGCATGAAAAAATTGTCCAAGCACCGACCTGAGAAACCTCCTCTTCTTGGACGAGTTCTCCATTAAGAACTCCTTTGATCGCCCCTTCCTTCCCTCCAACACGATCCATCCATTTTCCTTAGTCTCCGCCTCTGCCGTGTCTCCGGTAGTGACGCAGATTTCATACTCTTTGGGAGAATATACCAAAAGTATGTAACAATATCACGTATAAGAAAACAATGTTTTTTTTTCTTACTGGTTTTCTCGTCAAGATCCAGGTATTCATTGTTAGCGCATGCCAGTTCCCTCATGACCTGCCCATCGCCATCGTTTTTGGCGAGCCAGCGGTCACACGGGAAGCGGAAAGTAGCGTCCGCCAGCTCGTCCTTCACGTCGATGTAGTCCAAGTGCCACCCCGGCGCCAAACCTGCGCGCAATCGCCGCCGACTCAGTCGGTCCTTCGAGTGGCTTTCTTCCCGGGACCCTACCTGTGTTGTCGTGCCACACCCGGACTTTGGAAAGGTCCCCCATGCTCAGGATTTCCGAAAAGCGGAAGGTGTCCACCTGCTTGCGCTCGAACTTGTTGGACCTGTTGCACTCTTTCAAGGCTAAGGTCCCCGTGTCGCCATTCTCACCGAAAATTATGATCCAAACATTGGCATCGGTGCCGGCCCCTAGAACAAACAAAAAAAATGTGAAACTCACTTTTTGGCAGTGGTGTGCCATCAGGGCCTTCAAGGCCTTCTCTGCTGGCCTAAGAAATATCTGAATCATATATTATATTTTGTCCATCAATACTTATGAAATAATTCCAAATTGTCTGTTAGCTTCCTTTCATTGTTTTCCCGCTGGTTGCACTGCTTCCAGATGTGTGTTTTCATATTGAAGCATTTAACCAATCACATTTCAGCCATTATTTGTTGCCAGGGTCAGAAATCTGCCTCAAGACCTTCACAATCAGTTTTGCAGGCTCTGCTGCATTAAACAAGCGTCGATAAGACTGTTGCTTCAACCAATCAGAATTCGATTTTGTGACACCAAGGCCTTCTCACAGGCGTATATATTTGTAGTCAATGCTTTCCAATAATGACAAAGTTAAGTATGTCTACTTCATGGTGTAGAGGTTCGCTCACCTGCCTGCCATGTGGGCAGACCGGGTTTAAATCCCAGTTGGTAATCATTTTTCCCTTAAATAAAACAACCGTGTGTAGTCAAGACTTTCCAATAATGACAAAGTAAAGTGTTGCCACATCATGGTGTAGTGGTTTGTTCACCTGACTGCTATATGGGCAGCTGGGGTTCGAACCCTGGTCGGGAAACATTTTCCCTAAGTTGTTTCTATATATCTGTAGTCAAGACCTTCCAATAATGAAACAGTAAAGTGTGGCCAATTCATGGTGTAGTGGTTCACTCACCTGACTGCCATGTGGGCAGCTGGGGGTTCGAATCCTGGTTGGGAAACATTTTCCCTTAGTTGTTTCTATATATTTGTAGTCAAGACCTTCCAATAATGACAAAGGAAAGTGTGGCCAATTTGTGGCACGGAGGTTTGTTTACCTGACTGCCGTGTGGGAGGCTGGGGTTCAAATCCCAGTTGGGAAACATTTTCCCTTAGTTGTTTCTATATATTTGTAGTCAAGACCTTCCAATAATGACAAAGATAAGTGTGGCCAATTTGTGGCATGGAGGTTTGTTCACCTGACTGCCGTATGAGAGGCTGGGGTTCGAAAACCAGTTGGGAAACATTTTCCCTTAGTTGTTTCTATATATTTGTAGTCAAGACCTTCCAATAATGACAAAGAAAAGTGTGGCCAATTTGTGGCATGGAGGTTTGTTCACCTGACTGCTGTCTGGGAGGCTGGGGTTCAAATCCCAGTTGGGAAACATTTTCCCTTAGTTGTTTCTATATATTTGTAGTCAAGACCTTCCAATAATGACAAAGATAAGTGTGGCCAATTTGTGGCATGGAGGTTTGTTCACCTGACTGCCGTATGAGAGGCTGGGGTTCGAATCCCAGTTGGGAAACATTTTCCCTTAGTTGTTTCTATATATTTGTAGTCAAGACCTTCCAATAATGACAAATTAAGTATGGCCCAAGTGGCGTAGAGGTTTGTTCACCTGACTGCCATGTGGGAGGCTGGGGTTCGAATCCCAGTCCGGAAACATTTTCCCTTAGTTGTTTCTATATATTTGTAGTCAAGACCTTCCAATAATAATAAATGAAGTGTGGCCCAAGTGGCATAGAGGTTTGTTCACCTGACTGCCATGTGGGAGGCTGGGGTTCGAATCCCGCTCTCGTTTGACTGATCACTACACTATGTAGTTCAGTAAATAGGTAATCCTTTTTTCATTAAAATAAAGACTTAGTCATTTTTTCCAGCAAAACAATTAAGTTCCAGTCACCAACTTGGATTTGAACCCTGTCTGCCCACATGGCAGGCAGGTAACAGAACCACTACACCATGAAGTGGCCACAGTTTACCTCGACATTATTGGAAAGTCTTGACTACACAAAGTTTATTTTATTTAAGGGAAAAATAATTCCCAACTGGGATATGAACCACAACTGCCCACATGGCATTCAGGTGAACAAATTTCTGCACCATGTGGTGGCCACACTTAACTTTGTCATTTTTGGAAAGTCTTGACTACACACGGTTGTTTTTATTTAAGGGAAAAATGATTACCAACTGGGATTTGAACCCTGTCTGCCCACATGGTAGGCAGGTAACAGAATCACTACACCATGATGTGGCCACACTTTACCTCGACATCATTGGAAAGTGTTGACTACACACTAATATCTATATAAATAATTAAGGGAAACTGTTTCCCAACCGAGATCCGAACCACACCTGCTCACATGGCAGGCAGATGAACAAACCTCTACGCAATGAAGTGGGCACACCTTACCTTGTCGTTTTTGGAAACCGTTGAGTACACACGGTTGCTTCTATTTAAGGGAAAATGACATGAAAAGGAGGATGGATTTTGGTGTGTAAAATATGGCTAAAGTTCTAAATAATATTTCAATTGTATGAAGTTATTATTGATGATCTTTATGTGTCGCAGCTGTAGCTGCGGTAAATGTTTTATAACCATAAAATAGTTTTTGAGGGTTGGATTGATTCCGACAGCTGAAGGCGTCGCTGGGAAATTCACGGACCGCCACTGCTTTTTGGGGGCATTCATGTAATATTCATTAATAATAAGTCACTGGCACTGAAATATGCAACTCCTTCCAGTAGCAGTTATTTGGATGTCCAACATTGTCAATGAAATCCAAAGAGTTAAACTGGGGTCTCTTTCTGTACATTTTAGGGCATTCAGGGTCACTTCCTGAAAATTTGGCTCACTTCCTTTTTATTTTGGGGCATTTCGGGGCCACTTTCTGTTTATTAAGTACTGCCTGTTGATTTGGGGGCATTTCCAGGTTACTGAATATTGGTTTCAGGGCACTTCTTGATGGTTTTGGGACAATTTCCATATTCATTCATTCAAAATGGACTGAATGGCAAAACGCACCTGCGACATCACTCGTCTTAACCTGGATCACATAGGTGGTGAGTTCCACCATCGTCTCATCGTTCACTACTGCAGCCATCTCGCAAATCATGGTCCTCCTGGGTCCCCGTATCCTGGACAGCCATTCCTCGTAGGTGAAAACTGATACCTCCTCTGTCGTCAGGTTGCGCATCGTCACCTGTTGTAGTCATCCAATGTTCAATCACAGTCAGAGCTTCAGACAAAAGGTCAAGTCTTGACATTTTCTGCATTAAAGTTGTTGATTAAGGCGGACTAACTGTATCGAGGAACCAATCTGGTCTGCTCCCTGAGCCGTCAACGCGTAGTCTCATCTTCCTGAGTGGGGCGATGTCATCGATCTCCATGTTAAAGGTATCTTCCTGACCACGCTCAAACCTGAATATTCATTTAGAAACTGAATTCAGAGGTTTCAAATTACTCATATGCTGTATTAGAGTCAAAGTACAGCGAGTCCTCAGGTTTCGATGTCCTGACCTATGACGTTTGGACTTTACGACGTCTCCTACACTATTACCGTATTTTCACGACTATATGGCACATTGCATTTAAAGCCGCAGTGTCAGTAACGAGTGCTATCTCTGTATTTGACACACACAAAAGACGCATCATATTCTAAGGCGCACCCACTAGATGGTGCTGCGCTATAGGGAATGTCAACAAAACAGTCAGATCTTTCCGCCAAACTTTATTAATAGATTACAAATCAGCTTTCTGACAACTCAATTCACTCCCAACATGAATAAACAACAGGGTTTTTTTTATTTTCTCCGAGATTAAAGTATTAGTATTTTCGTGACACCGCAATAGCATAATAACTCATGTTGAACAGGTGGGCATCGCACCAAAGTCGTCATTAATCGAGTCAGTAATTTCTGCCTTCCCGAAAGCTTGGACCACAGTTGAAACTTCCACTGGGAATGATGACGAACATGGGGCTGCTTGCCGTAGTTGCCAGAGCTGTTGCGGTTCGATATTCATCCATATTATATATATATATATATACATATATATACATATATACATATATATACATATATATACATATATATACACATATATATACACATATATACATATATACACATATATATACACACATATATATACAAATATATACATATATATATACACACATATATACATATATACACATATATACACATATATATATATACATATATATACATATATATACATATATATACATATATATACATATATATACATATATATACATATATATACATATATATACATATATATATATATATATATATATATATATATATATATATATATACATATACACACATCTATATATACATATATATATACATATACATATATATATATATATATATATACATATATATATATATATATATATAGTTTGCAGTCTAGCTTTGAATGCTCTGTTGACACCAACATCTAGTGGCAGCATTTCTTTTGTAAATCCAGCCGGAATGACGGTGAGCACCAAATTAGTGTGCTCGTCGTCATACTGGGCGTATTGACAAAAGAACTATATATCCCAGCAGTCACTGTGCAGTACTTTTTCTACGGGGAAAATAGTAGAGTCGGGGGCTGCTTGCCGTAGTTGTGAGAGCTGTAGAGGATGGTGTACCCTATCGACTGATTTATTTTATTTTATCGTGATAACAATTTTAGTATTGGTCCCTATATAAAGCACACTGGATTATAAAGCGCCCTGTCTATTTTGGAGAAAATTTAAGACTTTTAAGTGTCCCCTGCTCCACTAAATCTAAAATTAGCTAACGCAAAGTACTGGTCTGTGTTTGTTTTTTCGCCCTCCTTTATCACCCCAGAGAAGAAAGCCATATCTTCCAGGCTCACCCCAAAAAATAGCAATTACCATGGAAACCAAACTTCTCAAAAAGAAGGTAGAAAGGAAAAACATCAACGAATATCGCTTAAGATGCATCCTGCGTTCAAAGCAATGTTAAACCTACGCGCGAAAATCCTTCGCTCATCGCCAAAACCTGTTTTGTGTTGACACAGACCTTACGTCGACAACCCTTATAATTTGAACACACCCTGTAGTGATTTATCTTGGTAAGGAAGTAACACAGATATTGAAAAGTGTTTAGTTATGGTTTATATTTGTACTTTTGCAGCCATTTGAATCTGTTGTACTAGAGGAAAACCTTGTTGGCTCAACTTTTATGCACTTGAACAATCTACCCAAGTATAATTCTGAAGTTTGTACTTCCCTCTTACCATTGCTAAATCAATTAGATGAAACGATCACCCATGTTTAGTGGTTTTACCTGTCCTCGTTCTTCTTCAGCAACATCTCCTCCGTACTGCCATTAGCACCAAACACTGTCATGAAGATCTCGGTGTCCGTTCCCGCATTTTGTACATCTCCTGTGACCACAGTCACTTCATAAATGACCTAAGAAAGAACCACGAATGAGAAAATTTTCAGGGAAACCAATAGATTTAGAGATAAAAAAAATGCATTGGTGTCACACTCTTTGCAGTTCACCTTCTGAGAGATGGAAACGGTCTCTGCATCCAGCACATTAAAAACTCTGGCAGTCAGGCCATCACCGCGATCTTTGGCCAGCCAGCACGAACATGCAAAGATATATTTGACCCCTTTTGTTGGCACGGCAACAGAGAGCTCATCTACCAACCAACAGCTCTCAGGTGTGGCACCGTCGTGGCCTAGCTGTACGCAAAGGAGTAGGGTGTCGCAAATGCGGGCTAAGATCACAATTTTGGGATTAGAAGTTAGCTGGTGAAGACTAACCTCAACTTTTTTGATCTCCCATACGTCCGTTCCGTGGCACTCGAAACTTTCCATAGATCCGGCCCGGAATCCGGTCTTCCCGTCCGGCGGGTCCAGCCACAGCCTGTCCGTGCGGCTGTGATTGTCCCCGATGATAATGACGTAAGCTCTGCTCGTGGTGCCGGCATCTCGCTCCAGCCCGGTGCACAATGTGATGTGGTATGGTATGACTGCGCAGGAAAAGCTCTGCTACTACTATTTGTCAGTGTAAGGTCTTGGAATACTGATATTGCTTACCTGGGAGTTCCTCGTCCTCCTCTTCTTTCTTTTTGCTCTTTTTGTTCCTGTTGTTGTCAATGCTCTTCACTGTTGGTTTCTTCTTGATGTTCAGGCTCTCTCGGACGCCCTCGTAGCCCTGAAAGAACCTTAGCTTAGTCGTTGAGGCAAGACCCGCTAACAAAAGTGTATTGTGGAGGATTCTACTTGGTCCGGGATGGAGATTAGCATCTTTAAAATCATGACTGTTGTTCGTAGCCCCCCAAAAGTTGAAAATACAGTCGTACCTCTACTTACAAAATTAATTGGTTCCAGAACTTTTTTCCTAACTTGAAAATTTCATAAGTAGAGGTGTACTTTATATGTAAATTCTCTCATTCGTTCCACGGTCCTCACACAACTACCAACTAAACCAACGGTGTCAGACTCGGGTTGGTTCGCGGGCCGCTTTAACGTCAACTCGATTTCATGTGGGCCGGACCATTTTAGATTTGTTTTAATGAATGGAACTGGATTAAAGGCCCTGCATATTCCGTTTTTTATAGTTCTAAAACAATGTTTATTTTAGTTTTTTTAAATATATTTTTAAATGATTTTTGAACTAAAAACAAAGAAAATATGGATTAAAAAATAGCAATTATCGATTTAAAAGGGGGAAATCAAGAAATGTAATATACATCGATACTCTTCATTTTAATTTGATCCTAAAACAGAAAGTCGGCACTCATGATTTACTTTCCCGGGCCACATAAAATGAGGCAGCGGGCCAGATTTGGCCCCCGGGCCGCCACTTTGACACCAGTGAACTAAACCCTTTAAAATTGGTCAAAGTGTCCCAATTTTCTATGAAAGATGTGAGGAGAAACACAAAAATGGGAGTAAATTATAAGGAAAGGATTTGTTGATGTCTTAAAATAAATAAAGCATATGAAAATGTGCCCTGCACCGCTGAAATAATTCCATCCACGGCCGTTATTAAGGGAAACGTAATACCCGTGTTTTTTCACCAAATGTCGGCAAGAGCCCATACTACCAGGGTCGAAAGCTGTCCACTTTGTACTTCATTTTAGACTTTTACCTGTGCTCTATGTGTGTGTGAGAAAATATGTGCTGCATTGCATTTGTATGGTTTTTAATCGCTTAATAAGGGAATTGCAATCATTAATAAGGGGAGCATTTGGCCGAGGTGGACAGGTATGGAAGAGAGAATCTTGAAACATGGATAGTGGTTGTTGTGAGACAGCCAATTGAATTGAATTGAATGCTTTTATTGTCATTATATGAGATCGAATGAGAGCAATGAAATGAGAGCCCAATAGAGGGTAGCGATGTTCTAAAGCAAGGGTGTCAGACTCGGGTTGGTTCGCAGGCCGCATTAACATCAACTTGATTTCAGATATAATATTTAGATTTTTTTTTATAAATGGATTAAAAGAACTGGATTAAAATCCCTGAATATTCAGTTTTTTTATAGATCTAAAACAATGTTTATTTTAGCTTTTTATATATATTTTTAGATTTTACAAAATGATTTTTGAACTAAAAACAGAAAAAAATGATTAAAAAATTACAATTATTGATTTAAAAGGGGGAAAAAATCAGGAAATGTAATATACATCTACACTCTTCATTTTAATTTGATCCTAAAACAGAAATTCGGGACTCATGATTTACTTTCCCGGGCCAAACAAAACGATGCGGCGGGCCAGATTTGGCCCCCGGGCCGCCACTTTGACACATATGTTCTAAAGTTGGAATCAATGGATCCGCAACAATATTTTCAAAATAAAATAACGGATAAGGAAATGCATTTACTTTTCGTGGGATTTCGTAACTTGGATCTTTTTCGTATCTCGAGTCACTCATTTGCATATAAAAAAATTCATAACCTGAGAATTTCGTACCTAGAGGCATTCGTAAGTAGAGGTATGACTGTATAGCCTTTTACGAGGACAGGAACAAAGATGTGGAGGTACTCAGTTACCTTAACGTAGAAAACTCTTTGGATGAGACAGTCTTCTCTTTTCCTGGACAGCCATCGTTCGCACAGGAAGAGAAAGACCTCCTCCGTGTCCACGTCGAGAACCTCAACCTGGTCGAGGTACCAGTCGGCGCTCATCATGCTGTTATCATGGCGGATCTTGATCCTGAACACCTGTCCCAGGTCCACAGCTTCAATAGTGAACTTGTCCACCTGCCAAGATGAGAAGCCTCATTGTCGAATTGTGGCCATTGTTCTTCACGGTTGACGTTTTCTTACGGATCCTCGCTCGAATTTGTTACTGTTGGTCTCTGACTTGCTGAGTTTCCTCTCGCCAGTATCTCCGAGGTCGCCGTAGATGGTGAGGAAGACATTGGCATCACTGCCAGCTCCGTACATGTCGCCGGTCATCACTGATACTTTGTACGTATGTGCTGTTGTTAAACGAAAAGGATCACATGCAAGTCAATTTTAAAAAAAAACTCGGTTTCGGACAACGTTATTAGAGATGTCCCAAATCCGATTATGTGATCGGAAAGATAAAGGGGCTCAAGTGGTAATCTAGAATATGAGAAACATCAACGTTGAATTGCGTTTAACGTACTCTCCAAAGCGTCTTCCACTTCCACCTCAGTGATTTTCAGGCTGCCGTCCCGCGACAACTTCTCGGTGATGATGTCGGAGGGCACCAACTCCCTCACCGTCTCGCCATCGTCCTCCGACTTGGCGAGCCAACGCTCACAGGGGAAGATGACTGTTTCTGAACCCTGCAATGCAAGTGGGTTGCTCAATCTCGACTGTGTTAAGAATAGTACATCTGCAGGTCTAATGTAACTAAACTTGTCTAAGATTTGAGTTGCATGTTGCGTTTTTGGAGCTGGGAATGTTTTTCCCAACCCAACACGCCGGTGTTTCCCAACCTTTTTTGATCTGCGGTACACATTTTGCATTTTAAAAAAAATCTCAAGGCACACCACCGGCTGAAAATCTCTCTAATTTAAAAGTATATCGCCTATGTTAATAATATAAAGTTGTTCTCATCAAAGTTTTATCAACAGGAATCATATAAACCCCCAAAACTATATTCCAAAATCTTCCAAAAGTTGATGTCTACGGACTCCGAACAACTTCTGGTTTATGATGTAAAAATAAGTAAAGTAATGTTTTTAATCTCTTTTTAATGACTTTTACTCCCAATGTTTCTTAAATCTCCTAATATGGCCTGAAAAGCAATGTTGTGCAGACTTTACTTCGCCAAAAGTTGATGCCCTTGAAACCAAACAAGAAAACAACTTAAATGTCGTAACATGATGACTTTATTCTCAAAACTGTGAGGCTTACGTGCTAACCACTTTAACACCGTCCTGCAATTTTCAATCAACAAAGGTTAAACTGGCCGACCTGTATATGTTGAATTTGTTGTCGTTTTTTTTGTAAATGTAAAAAAAAAAAAGACTTATGCTATTTGGCTAACTACAATGTTGAGCACAGTAATTTTCACCCTGGATGAGTGAAAATTAAAGGGTCTAAACTAGATTTTTCTCAGATGTATGTGATTATGTCGTGTATTATGTTTTTTTTTAACAGGGAATAGTTTTGCCTTAAGAATCTTATATGTGATGTCATTTGATGATATAGTTTTTTTTTAGCTTATGCTCATAAAACAAATTTAAGAATAACTGGGCTGGCTAAAAATGTCTTCTCTCTGGTGATTTTGATTTTAAAAAGTGTGAATGGAGAACCTGCCTGTTGAATGTGTCGTTTTTGGATTAAAGACTTGTGATATTAGGCTAATTAGTGCCTAGAGCACAATTTTTTTTCTTTCTATTAATCAATAAAAATGGAATCAGGGCTGCACCTTTCCTTTCTTGAGCAGACGTCGGATCTCAACTCGGTCCAGGTGCCAGCCCGGGTTGACGCCGCGGTTGTCGTGACCGATGCGGATCTTCTCAATGACCTCCCCTACATCCTCCAGCTTTAGAAAAGGATGATGTTAACATGGGAATGGCCCACCATAAATCCAGTTTCATCAGTGGAGTTTGGAATAGGATTAAACTATATTAAGTTTAATTTAGTTTTTGGGGGAGAAATCATTTATTGCACTTTTTTGTTGTGTTTGCTGAAAAGAGTGTTGAGTACTATTTTTTCTAAATTAACCCTCAATTTTCATTCCTTCCAATAAATGAACAGAAATTTGAAAGAAAAAGATGACTTACACTTATACCATAACAAAATCAATTTGATTGCGCTTTAACAATGAACGTATTGTTACACACCATGTAAAAAAATGATAAGAAATTTAGTACAAGCTTTAAATTGCAGTTTTTCATAAGTCCGTGCGACCGTACCTCCACGATGAACATGTCCTCAGCTCCCCTCTCAAAGTACATAATTCTCTCCCTCTTGTTGACGCAAAGTCGCTTCTGTTGCGTGCACAGCGCCTCTCTTCCATACAGGACTAAAAAGACGTCTGCGTCTGTGCCCGCTCCAAACACGTCACTCGTGAAGACTTTAATCTCGTAAGGGACAACTACAAAGAACAACAACAAAAAAGTATTATCTTAGGGTGAACATGTGGTTAAAAGGGTTAGAATTTGTGTCAGTATTACATGGTGCGTAAAGTTCGGTCTGAAGAGGGTTAGGAAAAAGATCCCTGGCGATAGCACCGTCATCCTCGCCTTTGTCCAGCCAGCGGCCACATGGAAAATGAAGTTTTTGTCCCTTGGATGGAGCATCGATCTCCACCCAGTCCAGGAACCAGCCTGCTGAGCCACCACCTAAAGCAACCAAAACAGTATTCAGCTGAACTTTAAAAAAGAAAGCAAATACCGTAAGACTTCAAAATGAACCACATCAGTAAGCAAAATCAATCACGGAAAACAAATAGCTAAATTCTTATCAATTCCCAGGTCAAACTCTCTTGACTATCCAGTCTGTTTTCCATGTCTCCTTCCTCCAACACACCTGAATCAAATGATGATCAACTCATCAGCTAGCTGTCCAGAAACCTGATTTGATCCAGGTGTGTATGACTGGGGAGACATGGAAAACAAGCTAGTTAGCTCGTCCCGAGGACCAGAGCTGGTGACCCCTGCCACACATTACAGTCGTACCTCTTCTTAAGAAATTAGTTGGTTCCAGAACTTTTTTCGTAACTTGAAAATTTCGTAAGTAGAGGTGTACTTTATATGCAAATTCTCTAATTCGTCCACGGTCCTCACACAACTACCAATGAAACCCTTTAAAATTGGTCAAAGTGATCCAATTTTGTATGAAAGATGTGAAGAAACACAAAAATGAGGGAAAATTATAAGGAAATGATTTATTAATGTCTTAAAATTAATATAATGGCAAACAATGCCTGTGAAAATGTGCCCTGCGCCGCAGAAATAGTTCCTTCCGCGGCCGTTATATTGGGAGACGTGATACTTGCATTTATCCACCTGATGGCTGCAAGAGCCCGTTCTAGCAGGGCCAAAAGTCGTCCACTTTGTACTACATTTTAGACTTTTACCTGAGTGTGTGTATGTGAGAGAAAATATGTGCCGCATTGCATTTGTATGGTTTTTAATCGCTTAATAAGGGGAATTTGAATCATTAATAAGGGGAGCATTTAACCGAGGTGGGCAGGTATGGAAGAGAGAATCTTGAAACATGGATAGTGGTTGTTTCGAGACAGCCAATTGAATTGAATTGAATACTTTTATTGTCATTATATGAGATAGAATGTGAGCGATGAAAGAGCCTAGTACAGGGGTAGGGAACCTATGGCTCGGGAGCCACATGTGGCTCTTTTGATGGGTGCATCTGGCTCTTTGCTAACCTGTGAGCTAAAATATGGAAATCGCTGTTGACAGAACTGAGATATTTAGAACTGCTTTAATCTTCATTTTTTTGCTTTAATCTTCATTTTTTTTGCAGTAGACTCTTCTGGAATGCATCCTATCATTGATTAGCAACAGCATAAGAATCTATTATTTTTTTAATCAGTTTTTTTCCATTTTAAAAGTGGTGAAATTACAAACAAAAATTGAAAAGGAACTCGTTTACATCTATGTATTTAGACTTTTCAATTCGTGGTATGGCTCACAAGGAACAACATTGAAAAATATGAATTGGTTGTGGCTCTCTTCGTCAAAAAGGTTCCCGACCCCTGGCCTAGTAGAAGGTAGCGGGGTCTCTAAAGTGACAATCAATTCATCCGCGGCAATATTTTCAAAATAAAATTACTGTTAAGGAAATGCATTTACTTTTTGGAGGATTTTGTAACTTGGATCTTTTTCGTATCTCGGGTCACTCAATTGCATATAAAAAAATTGTAACCTGAAGATTTCCTACCTAGAGGCATTCATAAGTAGAGGTATGACTGTATGTCTTTATATCCACATTTGCATACCTGTCAACCTCTGCCGATAACTGCCCTTATAAATGATTATGATTCCCCTTACAAACCCCCAAAAAACCTTACAAACACCGTACGAGTCGTTGACAGGTATGCATTTGTAGCATTGCAATTTGAAGGTTTTCGGCATTTTTATGAATCTGGCTGTACCATGGTTGTCGTGTCCAATGCGTAACTTCTTCAGGGGTCCGATGTCCACCGCCTCTACGGTGAATTCGTCGATCATGCCCCGCTCAAACTTGTTCTTGTGTGTTTTGGAGGCCTTCAAGTTAATGGTTCCTAGTAGAGCAGAACAGTAAAGTTGCTGAAAGCTGTGAATCATTCATTGGTTGTGTTGTTGGAAATAATCCAATTTCACCTGAATAGTCTGGAAAATTATTGATTACTTTTATAGATCTGTTCATCTATCAGATGACCTATGAATGCCAAAATAACAATGTTTGTGTTTTAATTAGCAATTTAGCTCTCTATAATATCGCAAAAAAATGATTAGATTTTGAAATGAATTGACAATTTATACATCACAATTCAATAGAGCAATTCAGTGTATTTAGCTTAAGGGTGTCCAAACTGTCCCACAAAAGTTTTTGTTTCCACAAATCCAGCACAGAAAGTTTAACCAATGATGGTTCTTCTAAAACTAGGAGCACCTGGCAGCAATCAACGGATTACAATTTTAAGACATCAGAATTATTGAAATAAAAACCTGCGCCCATTGTGGCCCTTCAGGAGTGGTTTGGACACCCACGATTTAGCTCCTCCTCCTGGTGCGCCTACTTTAGACATTATGAAGTACAGTAGTCAAGTTCGGATTTGATTTGCTTATTGATTACAAACATAACAAAGTCAACACAAATAATATTTGCGTCAGAAAACTTGGGCCAGATGTGTAAAATATAAAAAACAGCTTGAAGGTGTTGCTGTAAGGAAAATAGGACTACAGTGGTACCTCTACTTACAAATGCTTCTACATACAAATTATATTCAAGTTATGAACAACTTTTGATGGGAAACCTTTAGTTCCACGAAAAGAAAAGTTGCCAAACAACAAACAAAATCAAACACCCCCAGAAACGAAAATACACTGTATTTTTTTTAATTGTCATGCTAGAGTTGCTTTCCCTTTGGCTATCTCCCAACAGCACGCGGTCCACCCATTCACTAGAAGGATGCTGCATCTCCATGATGCTGGAACCGAGCTTAGTGCAATGGACGTGGACACTAGAGCCAGACGAGTGGCGTAGTACCACCGGTTGCAATAGGGGGAGCTTGTACGTACAAAAAATCCAAGTTACGAAACCACTTCTGGAGCAAATTGTAATGTCGTAAGTAGAGGTACCACTGTACTTAATATGGCCCACCTGTGTCATCTTTGAGGCCGTAGAGTGTCAGAAAGACGTTGGCGTCGGTCCCAGCATACTTCTTGTCACCGGTTTTTAGTCTCACCGTGTATGTGGTGGACATAGCTGCCGTGATGAGATGTTTTAGATAGGATTAGATTAGATTAGAACTTTATTTCATGCCGTATTCGGGAAATTTCTTGGTTGCAGTAGCAAGACAGACACAAGACATTGTAGACCTAGGTAAAAAAAACGGAGCCACACACAGGAAGCCCACAAGGTGGGGACCTTCTGCAGACTGAGACCGAGGTTACCACACAGTCTCTCAATTATGGGGAGTTGGCAGGGGACACCCTGAATTGATTGTCAGCCAATCACAGTGTTTAACAATTTTGTTGCCAAAAACATTTAAGACAATAGAATGAAAAATACTTGTAACAAAACTATATCTCTAAAAGATGATGATAATTACCCATGTTTTGTGTTTTTATCAATTTCAATTTGATTGGCCTTGACTAAAGAGGCATGGTGTTTGAGTGGTTAGAACAGGGGTAGGGAACCTATGGCTCGGGAGCCATATGTGGCTCTTCTGATGGGTGCATGTGGCTCTTCGCTAAGCTGTGAGCTAAAATATGTTTTTAAACCGCTGGTGACAGCCGAGTCCCGAATGCACCAATAGGAGTGTCACGTCGGCACTATGGCACTGACAGTACCTCTAACTTTAATCATCTTTTTTTTAATTATATTTTTATTAGACTTTTCTGCATGCATATTTTCATTGGTTAGCAACTGCGCAACAGTGCTGTCAAAATAATTCATTTAGTACTTTAAAAGTGGTAAAATGACCCCAAAAAAGTCACATCTCATTTTCACATTTTTACACAAAAATTCTGAGTATGGTTCTCAAAGAAATAAAATTTGAAAATAGGAATTGTTTATGGCTCTCTTTGTCAAAAAGGTTCCCGACCCCTGGGTTAGAACGTCCGCCTCCCAGTTCTGAGATTATAGTTCAATCCCCGAAGGGATCAGACGTTCCTGTATGGAGTTTGCATGTTTGCTCCGTGCCTGCATGGGTTTTCTCTAGGTCAAGGGTGTCAGACTCGGGTTGGTTCGCGGGCCGCATTAACGTCAACTCGGTTTCATGTGGGCCGGACCATTTTAGATATAATATTTAGATCTTTTTTTATAAATGGATTAAAAGAACTGGATTAAAATCCCTGAATATTCAGTTTTTTATAGATCTAAAACAATGTTTATTTTAGCTTTTTAAAAATATATTTTTAGATTTTACAAAATGATTTTTGAACTAAAAACACTGGAAAATTTGATTAAAAACATTGATTTAAAAGGGGGAAAAATCAGGAAATTTAATATACATCTATACTCTTCATTTTAATTTGATCCTAAAACAGAAAGTCGGCACTCGTGATTTACTTTTCCGGGCCACACAAAATGATGCGGCGGGCCAGATTTGGCCCCCGGGCCGCCACTTTGAGCTCTAGGTGCTCCGGTTCCCTCCCACATCCCAAAAACATGAATGTGAATGGTTGTTTGTCTCACTGTTATTGGCAATTATTGGGAACCAATTTGTGTCTCCCGCTTATTATTAAAGTTGTCTTGAGTAGGCTCCAGCACCCCTACGACCCTTGTGAGAATAAGCAGTACGGAAAATGAATGAATGAATGTTCTTAACTAAGCTATAATTTGATCCAAATCGACTCATTGTTTCAACCATTACTCGTCAGAAAAAAATTCTAAAGATGCCAACGCGTCTATCGCCGTCATTGGCAGCCAACAAGTTCACACGATAACCTCACCTTTCTGCTCCAGGCCCAACGTGGCCTCCGAGTCGTGCTCGTCATCGTCGTCGTCGCCCTTCTTCATGAAGGCCTCGTCTACGGGGACAAGCTCCCTGGCCAGCTGCCCATCGTCCTCGTCCACCGCCAGCCATCGCTTGCACGGAAAGAAGTAACTGGAAAACAGCGGCGGCCGACGCCATACCTTCCATTTGGGTTTGTTTCAATGAAGGTGAATGTGAGAAGCTGTGTTGGCTCATCAAAATGAATACTATATGGATACATTGCTGTTCTAATGCATTTTATTGGATATTTAGCCACTTACGTGGTTTCGTCCTTGTTGTCTACAATCTCCACCCTATCCAGGAACCAGCCTGCCCCAGCCTGGCTGTTGTCGTGTCGGATCCTCAACTTCTTCAGTGGCCCCAAGTCCACTGAGGTGATGCTGAAGATGTCGCCCTGGTGACACATATGCAAGTTGATGCTGATTTAATCAACCCAAGTTGATTGTTACTATATTTCCTTACTTGATTATTTATTCATTTTCATATATATATATATATATATATATATATATATATATATATATATATATATATATATATATATATATATATATATATATATATATATATATATATATATATATATATATATATATATATATATATATATATATATATATGTATTTTTTTTACTCATTATTGTTTTTTTGGGGCATTTCACAATTTTTGGTTACATACATTTCCTATATATTTATCAGTGGCGGTCCGTGCATTTCCTAGTGACGCCTTCAGCCAAAACTATTTTATGGCTATAAAACCTCTACTGCAGCTACAGCTGCAACACATAAAAAAGCATCAATAATAACCTCATACAATTGAAATATTATTTAGGAATATAGCCATATTTTACTCACCAAAAATCATTTTTAACTGTACACAATATCCATCCTCCTTTCTTTCCTCCTTCTTTTCTATCGCCATCGAAGCTAATGCTGAAAGTCGAGCCTGTCCTGTCGTATTTCTGGCATACGTTTTTATTCGATTTAGTGCTGAAAATGTTCGTTCCTGGTTGCGACACGCTTGCTTGCTTTGGAGCTGTCCGACCTTTCTTAATGATGTCCAGCTTTTTTTCCTTTGCCAGCAAATCTGCAACCAAATCCATTAGTTTTCCTCCGTCGGCCATTGTGGGTTGAGTTTGCTCACTCTGGCTGGCTCACTGGCTTTGGCCCGCCTACTCTATCACTAGCCAATCATAGTTGGTGAAAGCGATGACGTATCCCTATGCCCGCGAGAAGGCCTGGTGTCACCAAAACGAATTCTGATTGGTTAAAGCAACAGTCTTATCGACGCTTGTTTAATGCAGCAGAGCCCGCAGAACTGATTGTGAAGGCCTTGAGGCAGATTTCTGACCCTGGCAACAAATAATGGCTGAAATGTGATTGGTTAAATGCTTCAATATGAAAACACACATCTGGAAGCAGTGCAACCAGGGGGAAAAGCAATGAAAGGAAGCTAACAGTCCATTTTTAATTATTTAATAAGTATTAATGGACAAAATATAATATATGATTCATATATTTCTTAGGCCAGCAGAGAAGGCCTTGAAGGCCCTGACGGCCCGCCACTGATATATATATACACAACACATACAATCACAAAAGAATGATAGTGTGTTTTTGACAGTGTATATGGTCTTACCTGACCTCTCTCAAATTTATTGAGGTTGTTGGACTTCTTTAAGCGGCGCTCGCCCGTGTCGCCGATTTCGCCGTAGACATTGATGTAAACTTTAGCGTCAGTCCCCGCTCCCCACATATTTCCCGTGAACACGTGCACTTCGTATGAGTTGACTAAAGGGAAGCAAGCAAACCTTTCAATCGTGTTACATTTCTACTTCTCTCGGGGGCACATTTACCCTCGAGGTCTTCGTTTTCGTCCATCAGGAGTTCTACAACGATCTCGCCATCCTCCTCGTCCCTGGCTAGCCAACGGTTGCAAGGGAAGCTGAACATCTCCACCACCTCTTGCAGTTCCTCCACCATCTCTACTTCCTCCTCCTCATCTTTCTTTTTCTTTTTCTTTTCCTTCTTTTTGTCCTTCTTGGGGTCTTCCCGCTTGACCTCCACCTGTACCAAGGCCATGGTCAGGCGCTTTATATCCACCGACTCTAGGAACCAGCCGTCGCCGATGCCTGTGCCGTCGTGGTAGATGCGCAGCTTGTAGATCTTCCCTACGTCCTGAGCTTCCATCTGGCAAAGCAGAGCTCGTTTTAAGTGTACAGATAAAATTGACTTCAGTACCACAACAAAGTAGAGATGTCTCAGATCAGGAGTCGGGATCGGCAGTCAATCAATCGGGACAACCTTACCATAAAACGCTTAATTATTTATTTATGAACTTATTTATGACCTATTTTTTTCTAAAATGTATTTTTCTGTGTCTGTATTCTCGCCCTCTTGCTACTGTGACAGTGAAATTTCCCAAATACGTGATGAATAAAGTTATCTAATCTAATCTAAAAGAGTTGTACTTTATTACGTCCCACTACCATGCAAAATGACCTTGACACCCACCTTGAAGATCTCGGTGGTGCCACGTTCAAAATTGTTGGAGCGGCTCTTCAGTGGAAGAACTTCGGTTTTTCCATCGTCTCCGTAAATCTGATAGAAGACATTGGCGTTGGTGCCCCCCGTGCGCACGTCCCCTGTGACCACGGTCACTTCGTAGTTGATCACTATCGTCGAACATCATTTGGGGAGAAGTAGTCCGTCAGCAAGTCAGCGTTCTTGCAAATCTAAAAGGCTGATTAACATTCTTATATGTTTGCTAAGTCGTTGTATTTCATTGTATTTTTAATTTCAATCATCCGTTCTATCTTAATGTTTTTTTGTTGTTGTTGTGTCAGCATGTGTTTATTGGTACTATTTTTGCATTTATTGTTATCGTGACCGGACGTTTTGTCGAAAGACGTTTGGTCCCCGGATGTTTGGTCCCCGGACATTTGGTCGACCGGACGTTTGGCAGAACGGACGTTTGGTCACCGGGTTCGCTCTCTGTCAAATTATGACAGAGAGTTTACTGTTGATATTTTGATATTAGATATTTAGATATTAAACTCACTCTCTCTCTCATGATTATAATTTTGAGAGCTGGTTTCAACAGTAACAACCCGGCGACCAAACGTCCGTTCTACCAAACGTCCGTTCGACCAAACGTCCGGTCGACCAAACGTCCGGTCGACCAAACGTCCGGTCGACCAAACGTCCGGTCGACCAAACGTCCGGTCGACCAAACGTCCGGTCGACCAAACGTCCGGTCGACCAAACGTCCGGTCGACCAAACGTTCGAGTACCATTGTTTTAAATGGATAAAGATGATTTGGAAAGATTTTAACTTTACCACAAATTATTTTACCATCAGTATTGTTTCACCTCAGTTATGTTGCACAGTTCAAACTTAAATATCATAACATTTTTGTCTTTTGGCCCTGTGCTTGTTAGTATACCTGGAATGCTCAAGCTAATGTTTCGACCTGCCATGTTTTTTAAAAATAAGTCTTTACTATTCAGTGCTATACATCCTATGAGATTTTCTATAGTATATAAAATCCTGCATTTAAGCATGTTTGGGCTACAGCCGGTCTGCAATAAAAACTGAGAAAATGTTCCAATGAAGGTCGAATGTTGTTCAACACGTTTACTTTCTGCTTAAATTGATATAAATATACTTTGTCCATTTTAATTAGTTCTAAGTCATATACAGAAATCCCAATAAGCGCGTTATAATGTATCAGATTGGGAGTAATTAGGATTAAATCAAATAGTGACCTGTACATGAGATCTAAGGCAATATACACCCCTAGTCACTAGTATAGGTTTGAATATTTACATTTCTCTATGTCAAGGATCTCGCTGGGATAGATTTCCACTTCCACTTTCCCATCAGCCTCATCCTTGCAGAGCCAGCGATGGCTGGGGAACATGTATTCCTTGCCTTGGACCGGCACTGAGATCTGAACACTGTCAAGAAACCAGCCGGCGCGTAGGCCTTCATTGCTGTGGCCAATGAGGAGTCGGTTGATCTGCCCAGATGAGAAAGATCTTAATCAAGGTCAGAATACTTCATTAACTTCTTGATTGCTTTGTTTTTTGAATCTGAGTAGAATTCTGTATACTGCATTTTTTGGAATATAAATCACACTTGAGGATATGTCGCACCAGTTAAGGAATGCACAATAAATAAACAGGAAAACAAACATATAAGTTGCATTTTGGGGCGCATTTTCTGATCCAATCATAAACCGTCAATACACAGTAAAGTAATAATGGTAAAATGGAGAACAACAGGCTAAATAAGCATCTATTAACATAAGTATCTGTAGGCGTAACATTAATAGTTTTTATGCAAATAACTATAGCTTAAACAACACAGAATTAATGTCTCACGGCTGTCAAGATGAGAAAAAAAAGTGATATGACTTGTTCCTATATGTAGTATATACCATATTTTCTCACATATAAGCCGTATTTGTAACAAAAAAATGATGACTGAAAGAAGGTTACGCACAAGACTTACTATACTCTTTTTCACCAGTACATGTAGGTAAAGTAACATTTACAATTTATTGCTAATTTTCTGTTCTGCAGTAAGAAAACAACCATTACTGGATGAATTAATTCCTTATGATATTGACCCTAAAATGCGGTTGTGATTTATACAGTATCTCAGAAATACCACGTGCAATGATTTTTCTTAAGATTTTCCCTTCAAAGTAACACATTTGTACTCCCTATTAAAACCATGAACATGGTGGTGAAAATTGTGAATCAGGGGGCGGTTTATACGCAAGAAATTGTAAAATTCAACCATTTTAAGGCAATTTTAGGGGTGCGGCTTATATGCGAGTAAATACGGTAACTGTAGGCGTATTAATAAATTTGTTTTTATGCAGATAACTATAGCTTAAACAACACAACATAAATGTGTTACGGTGGTCAAGATGAAAAAAAACTGATATAAGTTATTCTAATATGTAGTATATTAGTCGCAGGGCAAGCTAAACTGTAGAAAAAAGTGCAACTTATAGTCCAGACAATACGGTAGTCTGATTTTGACAATACGTATTGACATCAGGCAATGTCACTAACCTAAAAAATTTAAAAGCTGCTAAAGTCTACATAAGTAGTTAACAAAACCACCAAAAAGAAAGATGTCCAATTCATTTTAGGTGGGAGGGGCGAATGAACGAATGTAACCAGTCAAAATGGATTGAACGCCTAACCCCGCCCATCAATGGCACCCTTTGAGTTAAACAAGTCAGTTAAAAAATCATAATTCATGTATGAAACATTAAAAATTGTGAAATACGATTTTCGATTCTGTGTTGTTGGAGGCCTAATGGGGTTGTATTTTTTTGCACGTACCTTCCCAATATCGAAAGTTTCCACAGTGAAGATGTCAGTACGACCAGTCTCAAAGTAGTTCCTCAAGTCGTTGTCTGAAACCGCCAGGGTTATTTTACCGGTGTCGCCCCTCTCGCCATACAGCTTGACGAAGACCCTGGAGTCGGAGCTGGCACCGTTCACGCTGCCCGTCTTGATGGCGATGTGATAGCTTACATCTGATTGGGCGGTATCGGCAGTAAAAGAATAAACTGGGAGCCAATGAGCTCAAGATTGTTTGCGTAAATCTAATTGCCTAACTAACATATGCTATGATGTCAATGTCCTTCTCCAGATTAGATTAGAACTTTATTTCATCCCGTATTCGGGAAATTTCTTGGTTGCAGTAGCAAGACAGACACAAGACACACAAGACATTGTAGACCTAGGTAAAAAACTGGAGCCACACACAGGAAGTCTACAAGGTGGGGACCTTCTGCAGACTGAGACTCTATCTTGTCTTCATGCGTTTTTGTTAGGTCCCCCAAAAAATTCCAATGCGAATCGGTAAATTTTGTAATAGCGAATCACAAATTTTTCCAATATTTCGATACTCACTGAAAAGACGCAGGCCTTCTCCAGCTGGGACCAAATCACGGACGATCTGACCGTCATCTTCGTTGCGATCCAACCACCTAATTAGAGAAATTCATGTCTAAACGATTGAACCCAATCAGAGAAATGAGACGAAACAATTTACAGGTGCCACTGTACTGTAGCAGATGTTTTACATTTGGTAGTACATTGTGTTCTAGATTATTAGTGTTGGGGTTATTCTAGGATGTTATTATATATGTGCGTATTAATCATTATATGTATGTGTGGAATATTAGTCATTATATGTATATGTGATACATTAAATCATTATAAGCAGACGAAAGCTCAGTATAACAAGGATTATTTTAACAGTGGTCAGGTGGATAAGTGGTTAGCACGTCGGCCTCACAGCTCTGGGGTCCTGGGTTCAAATCCAGGTCGGTCCACCTGGGTGGAGTTTGCATGTTCTCCCCGGGCGTGGGTTTTCTTCGGGTACTCCGGTTTCCTCCCACATTCCAAAAACATGCATGGTAGGCTGATTGGACACTCTAAATTGCCCCTAGGTATGACTGTGCATGGTTGTCCGTCTTCTTGTGCCCTGCGATCGGCTGGCCACCGATTCAGGGTGTCCCCCGGCTTCTGGCCCGGAGTCAGCTGGGATAGGCTCCAGCACCCCCCGCGACCCTAATGCGGATAAAGCGAAATGAATGAATAATTTGAACTTGAAGAATTTCCAGTCAATAAATGAACACCTTGCCTGTAACATGGGAACTCGACGGCCAAGGACTCCGGCTGGCCTTCCTCTCTCACCATGACCTTATCGAGGAACCAACCACAACCTCCACCGCGGCCATCGTGTCCGACCCTTACCCGATGGACGCTGCCCAACGACACCGCTTCGATGAGAAACTCATCGTGCTGTCGGGAAATGATGAGTGGAAAAAAGGCTCGATGAGCATCGAACATGACTTGCTCGTCACAATCTTTACTCACGTTGCCCTTTTCGAATTTGTTGACATTGTTTTTACTCATGATCATGAGCCTCTCGCCGGTGTCGCCCAGGTCACCGATGACGTTGAGGAAGACGCTGGCATCGGTGCCGCTACCGCCAACGTTGCCCGTGCAGATGGTGATGCGATACTTCATTACTTTTACACACAAAAAACTATGAGCCAGATCAATTCAATTTCAAGAAGAAAGATTGTGATTTTTTTGCATTATATTCATCGTTTGTTCCATTCACAAGGGGCGTAACAATACTTCTTGGATTGGATTGGATAACTTTATTCATCCCATATTCGGGAAATTTGATCTTTACCAATATAATAATTAACCCATATATCATTTGATTAAAGGTAATTTAATTATAATAACATACTTATATTACTGCAATTGGCTGGCCACCAATCCAAGGTGTCCCCTGCCTTGCGCCCAAAGTCAGCTGGAATAGCCTCCAGCACCCCCGCGACCCTTGTAAGGATAAAGCGGTTCAGAAAATGAATGAATAAATAAATATACTTATAATAATTCTATCAAAACGAAAAACATTGAACATATCTTGCCTTTTGTTAATAAATGTTTTCATGTATGCACTCACACCAAGCGACAATTTAGCGTACAATTAGCCTAGCATCCCTGTTTTTGGGTACTCGGATGTTTCGTCGAAAGACGTTTGGTCGACCGGACGTTTGGTCGACCGGACGTTTGGTCGACCGGACGTTTGGTCGACCGGACGTTTGGTCGACCGGACGTTTGGTCGACCGGACGTTTGGTCGACCGGACGTTTGGTCGACCGGACGTTTGGTCGACCGGACGTTTGGTCGACCGGACGTTTGGTCGACCGGACGTTTGGTCGACCGGACGTTTGGTCGACCGGACGTTTGGTCGCCGGGTTGTTACTGTTGAAACCAGCTCTCAAAATTATAATCATGAGAGAGAGAGAGAGTGAGTTTAATATCTAAATATCTAATATTGACAGCAAGCGAACCCGGCGACCAAATGTCCGTTCTACCAAACGTCCGTTCGACCAAACGTCGGGTCGACCAAACGTCCGGGGACCAAACGTCCGGGGACCAAACGTCCGGGGACCAAACGTCCGGGGACCAAACGTCCGGGGACCAAACGTCCGGGGACCAAACGTCCGGGGACCAAACGTCCGGGGACCAAACGTCCGGGGACCAAACGTCCGGGGACCAAACGTCCGGGGACCAAACGTCCGGGGACCAAACGTCCGGGGACCAAACGTCCGGGGACCAAACGTCCGGGGACCAAACGTCCGGGGACCAAACATCCGGTCACGCTGTTTTGGGGGATCTGGGAGGAAACCGCAGTACCCGGAGAACATGCAAACTCCACACAGAAACATCGGAACGCACCAGGAATGGAACCCTCGATCTAGAACTGTGAGGCGGACGTGCTAACCTCACGTTCATCGTGCCACGTGATATAATTTGTGTTTGATAAATCTAAAAAATATTTGAGATAATAATTGGTTTTGATTTACAGCTCCGGTTTTCGGTTTTGGACAAAAAAAATCATTTCAATGCAAGCCTGGAGGTGACAAATCAACCAATTGGTGTAATTGTAGCGATTATTTCGTACAAGGTAGTGGCTCCGCACAAAGTACTCCAATCGCCGGCAGCTCTCGCACAATCTCGTTATCGTCTTCGTTGACATCAAGCCAGCGGCCGCATTCGAACCCGTATTTCTCCATGGTCAATGTCTTCAGTAAAGTCATCTGCAATAAATCACGGGCAAAATGGAATGACACGGCCCAATCTGTCCATGGGTTTGACAAACCTGCACACTGAAAGATCCTCACCCTCGCCAGATGCCAACCGGAAAACGGGTTCCTCTTCTCATGCCAGATGCGTAGTTTTAGAAGTCGTCCAACGTCGGGCATTTCAATCTACGAGGATTCCGCAAAGACGCCCCAAAAAAACGACAAACCATAAATTGAATTTCAGCGCTCAGTGATTTAGTGGGCAAGGGTTAATCCGAGGATTACCATGAATTTATCAAGGCGGCCTTGTTCAAAGCTGTCCGAGTTGTTCTCCAGTTTGATCTCGTCCGATTTTCCATGCTCACCGTAGATCTGCAGGAACACCTGAGCGTCTGTCCCTGCTCCCTTCAAATCCGATGTCCAGATCCACAAGGACCAAGGGTACTCTGCAATGCGAACCGGCGAGTACATAAAATTTTCAAAACATAGTCACCGATAGATCTGATGGTCCTCACTCTTTAGCTTCTTCTGCCGGAGCGAAACCATTTCGTAGAGCTCCCTCTCGATAAGTCCGTCACCTTCGTCCTCATCGAGCCACATCCCGCAGGGGAATGTCTGCTCCATCCCCGTGAATGGACAGTAGACCACCACCTAGAAGAGAAATGGCCATCAGCCTGGACCGCATCGCCCCGAAGTTCCTCATGGACGGCGTACCTTCTCGCAGTACCAGCCTGCGCCCACCGCGCCGTTGTCATGCCCGATGGTGACCCTGCTGAGAGGACTGATCAACTCGCAGATCTCCACGTTGAAGATGTCGATGAGGCCGCGCTCGAAGGCGCCGCCTTCCAGGAAGATCTTGCCGCTGTTCTTTAAGCCCTTAGAACCGTGCATGACCATGTGGATTTTGGAGTTGGTCCCCGCGCCCCGCACGTCGCCAGTCATCACTTGAACGTTGTACACGATGCCTGACAGGGTGAGATAAACCCATACCTGTCAACCTCTGCCGATAACTGCCCTTATAAATGATTATGATTCCCCTTACAAACCCCCCAAAAACCTTACAAACACCGTACGACTCGTACGGTGTTTGTAAGGTTTCTGGGGGTTTTGTAAGGGGAATCATAATCATTTATAAGGGCAGTTATCGGCAGAGGTTGACAGGTATGTAAACCACACATTTTAAAAGACGGAAAACTTCGTGGGTAAGACCATACCGTATTTACTCCCATAAAAGCCGCCCCCACATATGAGCCGCAGCCTAAAATTGCCTTAAAATCGTTGAATTTTGCAATTTGTCGCGTATAAGCCGCCCCCTGATTCACAATTTTCACATCCATATTCATGGTTTTAATAGGGTAGTACAAACATGTTTCATTGACAAAGATAGCCGACCATTTAAATACTCATGTTTCCGTACCATTGACAGCCAATCCATTTTAAGTGATGCTTGACATTGCAAACTTTTCTTTTCTTTCTAGTGTGAGGCCACTCACCCATGGGCTGCAGCGAGCCGACCAGCACGTCTCTTTGGATTTTGCCGTCGTCTTCATCCATGGCAAACCAGCGATTGACAGGGAACTCGTACACTTCTTTATTTCCAATGTCATCAATAGCGACCTAAAGAGACCAACTCAATTCATGCATTGCAGGTGGCAACTTTGTTGTTTAAGTGGCCGCGTTGAGGCTTTTTGTGAAAATCACAGTTCTTAATCCAGGGTGGTGCATTGGAATATACCGTATTTACTCGCATATAAGCCACCCCCCGCGTATAAATCGTAGCCTTAGAATTGTCTTAAAATTGTTGAATTTTACAATTTCTCCCCTATTTGCAATTTTCAACCCCAAATTCATGGTTTTAACTGGGAGTCCAAATGTGTTACTTGGAAGGTAAAATCTTAAGAAAAATCATCGCACGTGGCATTTCTGAGTTACTGTATGAATCAAAAGCACATTATTAGGGTCAATATCATAAGGATGTTGGTAATTCATCCAGTAATGTTTTTTTCTTACTGCAAAACAGAAAATAAGCAACAAATAGTAAATGTTACTTTGCCTGTCTTTGTAAATCCAAAATATTAAATGATTCAATTTGAAAGAAGAAATAAGTCTATCTTGATGAGAACCTGATGCTTTTTAATGAATTAGTTTAATCCTCTTACCAGAAGTTTAAGATGTTGTGACGGCCAAATTTTTCGATGGTTCATATCACTGCAAGAGTTGTCACTTTCGAACAAGCAATAAAAAAAAAAAATATCAGAGGAATTTTGTTTTATCTAAAAAAAAAAAAATCACAAATGTACAATCATTTCTTTTCAAAAAGGAAGTAACTTAAGCACAACTAGGAAGTATGTCCATAGCGGTATAGTGTTCACCAAGTCTCTGGGTGCAATAATAGCATGAGATGCACATTACGGCGATATCATGGCTGATATTCCAACAATCGACCGCAAGACCTGCGATCAGCCTTAACAACTATTGGGATGTGCTGAGATGGTAAACGCTACGAATCTATCAAAACTACTCGCGTCTGGCCAGTCAGACCACGCTAAACTAGGTAAGATAGCGACAGCCTGAGTGAGGCACAAGTGAGTTTTTTCACATTTTATGCTTGTTTTTTTTCTTGAATTTCATTCATAGAAGTCAAAATAAATGTTGTTTAGCGTTTCATCTCTTTATCTTTTCTCTATTTTGAAATAAATATCGGCCGCATTGTCTTACGTCATGACGTTATGGTGATATGGTGTTTTGTCTTTATCACCTTGCAGTTTCGTGCATGCCGTGCATGATTTTTTTTGTCCGACAAATGCGGCTTATATGCGAGTAAATACAGTACATTTTAAAACGGGATAATGTGAAAACACATAATAGTACCACGTGCCTTATCAAGGAACCATCCAGCAGAAGAGCCTCTGTTGTTGTGGCCAATGGTGATCTTTTTCAGCCTTCCCAGGTTCGGAGCTTCAATAGTGAATTTGTCCTCCGAGCCGCGTTCAAAGTTGTCCTTGTCGCTGTCTAACCGCCGCTCCCCTTTCACGAATTGTGATGTAACGGAGCGTTGGAAGTTGACACAACATGTAGAGAGGCAAGCAAAGGTTTCACCTACCCGTGTCGCCGTATTCTCCGAAGATGTTGAGGAAGACGTCGGCATCGGTTCCACTTCCTTTCATGTCGGGGGTGAAGACGCTCACTGTGTATTTATTCACTGTAATGATCAACATTCGTTCTTAGATCACTTGACTTTAATACATCAAAGATGGCTATGGGCTATTTGAATTGAATTGAATGCTTTTATTCTCATTATACAAGTATGATGAGATTTAAAGCTTCACCACAAAGTGCAAAAATAACAACAATAAAAAAACTAATAAATAATAATAAATAAATAAGTCGTCAACAACATAAATAAGTAGAGAAGTGCACAAATAACAATAAACAAACAAAAAATGAATAATAAAAAAAATATCAATAAATAAGTACTCACATAATTAGTAGACAACAACATAAATAAGTCGTCAACGTGAATAAGTGGTCACATAAAGAAGTATGTACAAAAGTGACTAAATTGGCCCTATGGAGTTTTAGTGCAAGTACAAGATACGCCTTGGTTAGGTCCTCCTAGGTGCACAACTGGAGTTGAATATGGGGACGGTTTTTGGGAAGGACTGTCCTTGAGTCTGTTTGTCTTGGCTGTTAATGTTCTGTAACAGGCTCAAAATGGGTTTTATGGACTGGATATTCACTGTTAATTTGCACAGTGTCAAACCACAGACTCATTTCGAGATGTTTTTTCCCCGAAACCTTTTGAAGCTGCAATACAGGCATGCATGAGCCGCATTTGGCTTCGGAGCCACAGGTTTAATAGCCTACTTTAAATCTGTTTGTGACCAACTCCTCAAAATAGTTTGTGAAATCAGCGTTGTTATTATGGGTATAGCTTGGTGTTATGTTTTGTAGGTCTCCTCTTATAGACCTGCCGACCGAAATTTCATGTTGCCATTTGAAAAACTAGTCTGGATGAGTTATTTGAGTTTTTGTTTTATGATGAGTATCAAATTTTGATGCCACAAGTTCAATCAGAATCAGAACTGCCTTTATTTTCATTGTAACAAAAGGTACAAGATTGTGCTATCTCCCTTGCGCAAGTTCAATGAAGATTTTAAGGGTAATATAAAGGATATTAGTGTAAAATAAAGTGCTCAGTATTAAAAAAAAATAAAAATGAATTATGAAAGTACAACCACAAGACATAAAAAGCACTTGGAAACATTGTTTTTAAAGTGCTGAGAGTGAAAGTAAGTGGAAAGTAGTATAGTAGTTTTTTCACAGTCTAATATCAACCAGAAATATATTTTTTGCAGTGGAGTGCAAAATTATGTGATCGAGGTAAGTCTAAAATTAACATTACAAAATACATAATTCTACAAAATTAAAAAATGATAAGAAATTAAAGAAAAATAAAACAACAATGATAATATTACCTCAGTTCACAATTCCATAATACATATTTTTCTACTATTTATTAAAAAGGAATTAAAAAAAATGTTTTTATTCATTTAAATAGGACTTATTTGGGCTTTCATAGTACGTACTGGCTCCAAAATGTTGCACATGGTTTGAATTCATTCTGGTCGAGTTAATATAGCTATTTATTGTTGTAGTTCTATCTTATAGTACAGTACTGCATACTTGTATCCTGTGATGCCATGGCTGATGCTATGTAACAAAGCATCAATTTCCCAACTCTTTGCATTTTAATTACTCCACCAATTTTTGCTTTTGTGACTAATCTACACACTTAGCTTTTAAAAATTTATAACAGCAGCTGCGCTAAAGCCAATTGCAGAGTTTAACCACGTGTCACCTTTACCACGCGTTGCCTGATAGACTCCGAGGCGTCAGATCGCATATCAACAAAGGATTACAAGGTGACCGAATTTGATTACAAGTATTTCATTTCCAGATATATATGTTGGTCTAGTTATTTATGTCATTCGACTCCTAAAAGAATGTGGCTGAACATAAACATAAAAAAATGACTGTATTAACTTTAACAAACATAAAAAAATGCAGTACATACACTGTATAGAGAGCTGCTATCCAGTCTGTTTTTTATATCTCCCTCCTTTACCACACCTGAATCAAATGATCAAGTCATCAGCAAGCTTTCCAGAAGCTTCATACTGATCCTGATTATTTGATTCAGCTGTGTTGGTGGAGGGAGATATGGAAAACAGACCGGATTGCGGCTCTTGTGGACCGGAGTTGGCCACCCCTGATGTATGTAGTGAATTCAATTCATTTAATGATAGCCTTATAGCCCAAAATATGCCATATTATTCATAGTTGTGTGTGCTGCGACATGTTATTGTAGGAAAAACCTGGGAATGATATGGGAAACTGAATTTGAATATTCATCTTTGATTGAATGTTACACTCTACCTCATGCAGTACACGGTGGATTGGTCGCCGGTCTTTTGGTCGCCGATCTTTTGGTCGCCGGTCTTTTGGTCGCCCGGAAGGTAAGTGATAGTAATTACCATTTAAACCGTTGCTCAAATTCCCGAAATACAAACTGCAAATTACTATTTAGTCATACTTAATGCCCTATTAATTATTAGGCTAAAGAAAAGCTCCAAATTTCCCGGACTTTTATTGTTTTTTGTTGGAGAACTTGTTAAGACCTTGACTTACGTAGCTTCTTAAAGGGACAACGCATGTACATACAAACTCTTATACACTCACATGTCGGCTCAGTGAAACTGCTCATGTCCATTGTTGGCTTTTATTGATGCGTAGACCGCGTTGTTTTACCTTGTTTTGTCGCCGGTCTTTTGGTCGTCGGTCTTTTGGTCGTCGGTCTTTTGGTCGCCGGTCTTTTGGTCGCCCGTTGTCGCGGTCGGGGCGACCAAAAGACTGCGACCAAAAGACTGCGACCAAAAGAGCGGCGACCAAAAGACGGCGACCAATCGACCGCACACGACCTCATGCAACCCTGAATTTTCAATATACCGTATTTTCTCGCATATTGGCCGCTTAAAAAAAACCTTACAATTGCCTTAAAATCATTGAATTTTACGATTTCGCTTGTATGAGACGCCCCCTGATTCACAATTTTCCCCTCCATATTCATGTTTTTAATAGGGAGTACAAATGTGTTACTTTGAAAGGAAAATCGCACGTGGTATTTCTGAGATACTGTATAAATCGAACGGATCGGCTGCTGGATTGCACATTCCGAAAGGACAAATTCAAAAAGGAAGTCACGTGAGTCCGTAGCAGTCTAATTTTTGCCAAGTCTCTGAGTGCAATAATAGCATGGGATACACATTACGCAGGTATCAAGGCTGATATTTTAATGATCGACCGCAAGACCTTCGATCAGCCTTAACAACTACTGGGATGTGCTGACATGGTAAACACTAGCTTCCACTAGCTTCTACTCCTGAAAAAAGTACAGAGTGTTAACCCTTTTAGTTTGATTATTATTATTCGGTTGTATAAATATCAACTACAATAATGCAATAAAAATGTGATCCTTAGTTCCCAATTGATGAGCAGAAAATCAAAAAATCGGAGGCCAGTTTTTCAAGATTTTTGAACTCTAGATGTCCTCCAAATGGTCAAAGTAGGTCTTTATTCAATTAATTCAACTCTGGCTATATTATGTGTGGGTTCTCAAGGGGTAAATTCAGTATCAATCAATACATTTTGTCATTTTCCCCCTCCAAATTAAAATGCATATTGTGTGTGTATTTGTCTCACATTTTGGGACATCCATTTGGTTGATGCTGCCCAGTAGGTCCCTGACAAACAGGTTGTCGCCTTCTTCTCGGCTCAGCCAGTTGTTGCAGGCAAAGTAGAAGCGCAGGTGAGGTCGACTCATGTCGGTCACCACCACCCGGTCTAAAAACCAGCTGGCGTTCATTCCCGTGTTGTCGTGCTCGATCCTGTGCGATAACACACCAGCAGTGCTTTCAGTCTCTTGCGTTCACTGATTAAAATCACAGAATGTATGCAACGTTATTTGTATGGATGAAGATTAGGAGGAAAAAAGGGGCGGCCAAGATTTTGAGTTCAGAATTCGGAGATTCAAGTCTTTCTGATTTCGGAGTCAGAATTGTAAGATTAATGTCGATCTGATTTTGAACTCATTCACTCACAGAATTCAGAATTCCCAAAATAAAGTCAGACTCTGGACAGTAATCTCATATTTTTAAGAATGACTTTTTAATCCTAACTTTAAGATCAGAATTCTGAGAATTACTTTCTGACTTCAAAGTTAAAATTATGACTTTAATCTAAGAATGTGGAATTTATTCTGAGAATCATGAAAGTCGAAATTAGAAATTCTGAGAGGAAAGTTAGAATCCTGAATTCTAAAGCTAAATTCTGAGAATGACTTTCTGACTTTAATATGATAATTCCGATTCATTCTCAGAATGGACACCAGAATTTTACCTTTGAAGTCAGAACTCAGAATTGTGGCTTTATCCTCAGAATTCTGGTTTTATTCTCAGGATTATAGCTTTATTCCTTTTTCCTCAGAAAATGTAAAGTCAGAATCCTGACTTTTATCTCAAAGTTCTGAAAACGACTATCAGACTTTGCCTCAAAATTAAAGTCCGAATCCTGACTTAAGTGTCTATTATTGTTTTCCCTGATCCGCATAAACATTGTTTCGAGTAAGTCATGAATCAGATACGTGCATCATCCTTGCAGCAAATTTTCGATTCCTCTTTCAAATCATAGCCGTAAATCTGCCAAAAGCCGCATGAGAATTGGAACCACCTCACATGTTCGGACTCCTAGCAACACCCCCTCCAAAAAAAGATGTTAACACCCGAAAGCAGATGGTGCTTAACCTTCCCTCTGTAGGATCAAATCCAAGCAAAGTGCCGCACAGCTGGAAAATAAATGTAAATGCGACCTCGACCTTTTTAAGCCGCAGTTATCTTCCGTCTGTCAGCCTTTTCCGATCCCCCTTGAACCAGTCCTTTTAATTCCTCTAAGGACCAAACTGTGCTCATGTAGTATTGTAAACTCCTTTTTTACCCCTCAATATGTCATTTCATGAAAAAACCCTAACTTGTACATTACCTGAGCTTCTTGAGTGCACCCACATTGTGCGTTTTGACACGGAAAACATCCGTTTTGTTCTTTTCAAATGCAGTTCGGCTCCTGCAAAAAGAGGAGTTAGCAAAATGGCAAAAGTAACGACAAGAGTAGGGGTGAAGAAAAGATCATTACAGGGTGTAGTCTGTCATTTTTCATGTCTACACCCACGTTTAAATTATTGGCCGCCATTGATGGTGATAGACGTCTGATCCATTTTAACTGGGAGAGGTTAAATGTGATTGGATGTTAATTCCCATCAGTGGCACTGAAATATGATGCTCCCCGTTAAAGTTAATTTGACGTCAATCTCCGTCAGTGGTAAATCATGAGTTAAAGATATTACAGGGGAACCCAAAAAGTGTTAATTGGAATAAATATTGTCAAAAAAAAAGAGCAAAATGCACAAATGACGCTCATTTTGATAACCTTTTAACTTCCTGCTTGTCTTTCTTTTAAAATATTTTACTTAAAAGCTCATCAACAGTTCATCTGTTGATGCTCGATGAATATATTTATTTTCTAAACAGCCCTTGTTGAAGGAATTCATATTTTGATTAGGGACGGAATACATTTTAGGGGGAAAAAAATGTTTTTCTGGCTGATATTGCCATTTCTATCATGATTTTTTCATAATCAAGCTTTAGTGCCGATTTCAAAATAACCTCATATTTACAATTAGAGGATAAAACTATTCAAACATTATGAGCTCTATTAAATAAATATTACCAGTTTTCAAAATGTGGTTCCATAAAGCAACAACTCATGTTTAATCTATAGATAAATCTCTACATAGTATACAGTTGTGGTCAAAAGTTTACATACACTTGTGAAGAACATAATGTCATGGCTCTCTTGAGTTTCCAGTTATTTCTACAACTCTGATGTTTCTCTGATAACGTGATTGGAAGAGATACTACTTCTTTGTCACAAAAAACATTCATGAAGTTTGGTTCTTTTATGACTTTATTATGGGTGAACAGAAAAAAGTGATCAAATCTGCTGGGTCAAAAATATACATATAGCAACACGAATTAGCAATTTTGGTGACTTAGAAAGTTGTGTCAGTGAAATGAGCTTCATAGCATGGCCTCTTAACTTCTTGTGAGTGATTATGAGTGACTACAGCTGGTGACTTCTCTGAGGCCATTTGAATAGGGCTCATTGGATGCAAACGCCCACAAACGCTACAATGGGAAAGTCAAAGGAGCTCAGCATGGATCTGAAAAAGCGAATCCTTGACTTGAACAAGTCAGGAAAGTCACTTGGAGCCATTTCAAAGCAGCTGCAGATTCCAAGAGTAACAGTGCAAACAATTGTTTGTCAGTATAAAGTGCATGGTACTGTTTTGTCACTGTAGAAAATGCAAGCTATCACCAAGTGTATGTAAACCTTTGACCACAACTGTATATTGGTCGTGTTGAGCATTGTTTTTGTTTCTTTTAAAGTGATTCTTGACCCTTTTTCTTTGAGCAAGATTTCTGCTACAATAATGTTAAAAGCCACATCTTAAAGGGACAGACACATTAGTAAAAAAATCTTTAGTAAATTAAAACAAAAACAATAGAATTTCATTTTTTTCGAATGCATAACAATGGATAAAAACCGTAAATAAACGTTCAGGTTGTCCAGAAAGTGACATATTGTCAATGCTGCTACTATTTTAAACAATCAAATGTCAGTAACATCTATTTTCCATTTTATTTCTTATCTGTGTTTCTACATGGTGTCGTTTTTTGCGTGTTTAAACATTATTTACTTAATTTCAACCATTTCAGGGAAAGTGGTCAATACATTGGACAGCTTTTCAAAAGTTGATACTTCAATCTTTAGTGACCATTTTTAATCATTAGAAAAACTTGAATATAAGCAATTATGAAATACTTTAGAAAATTATTATCCTTTGTTGTATATTTCATAGTTATAAATAAATATATACATGAATACAATCTTCATAAAAGGAACACTCTAAAATGCATTTTTATTTTTTCTCATAACCGTAGCAGGCCATTGACGCGATAGACCTCCAATTTAAACTAGGAATTGTGGACGTGAATGTTCATATTTTATGGGAAACAAGCAAATATTTGTTCATTCGACCCGTCCCAGTCAAAATGGTTTGGACGTCTAGCGCTGTCAATGGCATGCAATGATTTACATGAGTCATAAGTCATGCATTAGGGATTAAAAAGTCTAAGAAATCTTCAATTTGCATTTACTTTCAGCAAAGATCTTTCAAGTGGAGGTCACCTTGTCCTTAAACCCGGATCTCCAATATATTCTCACCAAGGCCAATATAATTCTATTACATGCACGGTGTCATATACCAAAGAATGGAAGGCAGTCCAACACTCATGAATGGCTTCCGTAGATCTGCCACCTGTTGTGGGACGAGGTGGGGCGGCACGGTGATTACGGAAAGAAAAGCAAGCCTAAATAGGGTTGCCAACTGTCCCTTGAAAAAAAGAATCGGCCCAAATTCAGAAACTAAAGTAGGCCTCCCCTATCGAGTTAAAAAAAAAGAACACTTGTACCACCATTCATGCTCACACTCATACCTAGGGATAATTTAGAGCAAGGGTGTCAGACTCGGGTTGGTTCGCGGGCCGCTTTAATGTCAACTTGATTTCATGTGGGCCATTTTAGATAGAATATTTAGATTTTTTTTATATAAATGGATTAAAAGAACTGGATTAAAAGCCCTGAATATTCAGTTTTTTATAGATCTAAAACAATGTTTATTTTAACTTTTTTTAAATATATTTTTAGATTTTACAAAATGATTTTTGAACTATAAACACAGAAAAAAATGACTAAAAAATTACAATTATTGATTTATAAGGGGGAAAATCAGGAAATTTAATATACATCTATACTTTTCATTTTAATTTGATCCTAAAACAGAAAGTCGGCACTCATGATTTACTTTCCCGGCCGCACAAAATGATGCGGCGGGCCAGATTTGGCCCCCAGGCCGCCACTTTGACACCTGATTTAGACTGTCCAATCAGTCTACCATGCATGTCTTTGCAATGTGGGAGGAAACCGGAGAACCCGGAAAAATCCCATGCAGGCCCAGGGAGAACATGCAAACTCCTCACAGGTGGACCAACCTGGATTTGAACCCAGGTCTCCCACTTTGAGGCCGACACGCTAACCACTCTACCGCAGGGCCGCCCCAATTTCTATCAATCATACTGTAAAACCCGCAAATTTAATAAAAAAAAACAGTCCAAATGTCAACCTCCCGTTTAAAATAAAAATTTCCTTTAGAAAAACAGGAGAAAAAGGACAATCATTCCCGCTCACACTCATACTCATAGGGGCAATTTTGAGTGTTCAACCAGCCTACCATGCATGTTTTGGGGCGTGGGAGGAAACCAGAGTACCCGGAGGAAACTCACGCAGGCCCGGGGAGAACATGCTCCACACAGGTGGACTTGACCTGGATTTGAACCCGGGACCCCAGAGCTGTGAGGCTAACGCGCTAACCACACCCAGCCGCCTACCCCAAATTGTCGTTCAAAAATTTGACATTTAAATACACAGTGTGTTTTTTGCACCCATACAAGTTATTTGTGGAAAAGTAGATGTGATTGTGATAAATTTGTGCCAAAAGGGGAGCTGACATCTCAACCAATCAGAACAGCGATTGCTCAACCAATCAGAAAGAGGAAAGAGAGCACGTACGACACCATTGTCGACCTGCTTCTTCATCACGACAGACGTATAATGATTGTTTTTCTTTTTCCCAGGGAGTTGGCAACCCTAAACCCAAATGCAAACTTTGGAATTCATGCAACTTGGGAGTCCCACTGAATTTCCAAAGCGCTGCACGCCGGCCGTATCGTGTTATTAGTCACACAATACGAGCGTGACCTTATATAAGTACAGGCATATTTAGGAGTAAGGTGAAACTTCTGGATGCACTCGTCGTGTATGCTATTTCATCAGCTGCAGTCACACAGCATGGACACGCTGAATACACGAGGGTGGCGCTTAGGCTCAAGGTGTGGGTAACATGGTCTCGCGCGGGACAACAATGAAGTTAGGATGTCCTCCCGCCTGGCCCGGTAACCCGATCGCTCAATCAATGCGCGATTGCCTGCCGGTTATTTGATCATCAGCGGGACAGAAATGACATCGCAGTCTTCTTCCATTCGCTTTTGAATCGGGAAGAAGACTGGCCATGTCGCGTAGTTCCGCCTTACTCCAAATACTGTATAGGAGAGAGCCATCATGGCGACCAAATTGTTTTCACAAGACCAGGCCGCAGCCATTTAACACTTTATCGGGGCAAGGGAAGAAATTCGGTAATAATAATAATATCAATAATAATAATAATGATAATAATAATGATAATAATTATAATGATGATAATGATGATAATAATAATAATGATAGTGATAATAATAGTAATAATCATAATGATAATAATAATGATAATAATAATAATGATAATAATAATAATGATAATAATGATGATGATAATAATGATGATGATAATAATGATAATGATGATAATAATGATAATAATAATAATAGTAATGATAATAATAGTAATAATAATGATAATAATAATGATAATAATAATGATGATAATAATGATGATAATAATGATAATAATGATAATATCAATAATAATAATAATAATAATGATAATGATAATAATAATGATAATAATAATAATGATAATAATTATAATGATGATAATGATAATAATAATAATAATGATAGTGATAATAATAGTAATAATAATAATGATAATAATAATGATAATAATAATGATAATAATGATAATAATAATAATGATAATAATAATGATGATGATGATAATAATGATGATGATAATAATGATAATGATGATAATAATGATAATAATAATAATAGTAATGATAATAATAGTAATAATAATGATAATAATAATGATGATGATGATAATAATGATAATGATAATAATAATAATTATTATTATTATTATAATCAGACATAGGCTTTGTCATCATGCCGTTAAACGTTCCTATCGTGATTGGCCCAAACGTAAGGATGAAGGCTAAAATGCTTCCAGTGGTGCTATCTTAAATTTCATTCAAATTGCAAGAAGTCATACAATGTAATACTCAGAGAGAAAAAATAATATGAATATAATGAGATTAAAATTGAACTATTACAAGGTTAAAATAAAAATATGATAAACGTTAAATTATAGATGATACTGTTACAAGATTCAAATTGTAAAACAGTCATATTTTTTTGCTTATTTTTTGTTTCTAGGGCATCAACTTTTGGCGACATAGTCTGTGTGAGCACAACATTTTTTTGCGTAATATTAGGAGATTTAAGTAATATTTGGAGAAAAGTCATAAAACTATGTGATTGAAAACATAACATTACTTATTTTTGCATCACTCGAACTTTTCAGGGTCCGCAGACGTCAACTTTTGGTGACATTAGGTCAATGTGGAAAAATTTGATTTTGGAATCATTTTGGGGGTTTATGTGATTCCTGCTGATAAAATTTTGATGAGAATGACTATTGTTAAGATAGGCGACATGGTTTTAAATGAAAATATTTTCAGATGTGGTGCCCCTTGAATTTTTTTCAATGCGAAAAGTGTGCCGCAGCTCAAAAAAGGTTGGGAAACACTATTAGCGAATACACCCCATTACCCCATCAGTGATTTGCTTTTAAAATTATTGCCATTATTTGAAAAATATCTTATCAACAACTCTCAAGATTTCTTTTTCAAAAATTAGGAATTGCCCGATAAAGGGTTAAATGAAATGAAAATGCCATCCACTTAATAACCAATGAATGCAGTGCTCCCTCATACAGTGCTGTACAATACAAACCAACACCAGTCAATCATAAACCTTAAAGTACCTCTTTTCTGTGCTGAAAAGACCGAAGGGAAGTCAGAAATAAGGATTAGTTACTTAGTTACATCACAATGAAGAAGTTATTTTTTTCAATTGACTGCAAGGTGGACCATCGGAACCAAACCCCAACACTTATTAACTCTTTCACAGCTATCGACATCAAATCCGTTTCAACTGTAGAGGCTAGCATTGAGTCGGGGGTGCTCAATACGTGGATCGCAATGTGCACAATACTCACACTGCAGACCGTGCGATACTTTAATTTTTTATTTGAACACGCATATCTGGCTCATTTAATGACCGCATCAGGCTCTTTGCCAACAACTCCTTGAGTGGAGCTGACAGGCTCGCCTAACATAGCCTAAATGAGCTGTGACAGCTGCTCGTTAAGTGACACATTGATATTGGACACTTCAAACGAGTGCTGCAATTAAATCCTTCAATTCGGCGCCCTTTGTTGGTAATGGGACGGGAGCTGTCCAAGCTACCCCCTCCCTTCTCATCAACTCAGTGAGTATTTTAATAATTTATATACAAACTCATCGCTATACATGTAAAGTTGAATGTACAAATGTGGCTATGCAACATAGAAGAATAAATATATGGGTAGATATTTTTGACTCAATATTTTTTTACTAGCTCGTGTGTTGAAAAAGTGTGAGCACCCCTGAACATACAGTTGTGGTCAAAAGTTTACATACACTTGTGAAGAACATAATGTCATGGCTCTCTTGAGTTTCCAGTTATTTCTACAACTCTGATTTTTCTCTGATAGAGTGATTGGAACAAATACTTCAATCACTTTTTCTGTTAACCCATAATAAAGTCATAAAAGGACCAAACTTCATGAATGTTTTTGTGACAAAGAAGTATCTGTTCCAATCACTCTATCAGAGAAAAATCAGAGTTGTAGAAATAACTGGAAACTAAAGAGAGCCATGACATTATGTTCTTCACAAGTGTATGTAAACTTTTGACCACAATTGTACATAACTGCAGAGCTTTGTCCATGGAATGGAAAAAGAAGGTTGATTTGGGAGGTTGGCTGGGAACGATCATATGATCCTTCCAACCCTGCCACTCAAAATGATTGAACATCTATTGCAGTCAATAGAACCCAATGAGTTAATTCATTACCTCTATGAACAACGCCAAATGGATTTGACATTTATCGTGGCTCTAACGCTACTTTGAATTCCGAGGGTCCACCTAAAATCTGGAGTTAAAATAAAGACAAAAGATGAATAAAGACATTCCAAAAGATCAACTTCCTCCTCACTTGCTGGCCAGGTGAACCTTGGGTGTAACGCCAAACTCCCCGAAAAGTGTAACAAACACATTGGCGTCGGTCCCGGCTCCTTTGACGTCACCCGTGATGGCAACCACTTCGTAGACTTAAAACAGAAGGCGAAAGAAAATATTTGTTTAAAATATTCTTCAACTAAAACCTTGCAATATTCTGACATCAAGAAACGTGTTTATTTAGTGGTGGTTTGATGGCAGCAATTACATTAAAAGTTCAGCGGAAGATTAGTCAAAAGTCATTGCTAAACCCTGTTTCTACATTGGGAAAAACAGCCACAATCTCTCATCTCATCTCACCGCTTTATCCTCACTAGGATTGTGGAGGGTGCTGGAGCCTATCCCAGCTGACTTCGGGCCAGAGGCGGGGGACACCTTGAATTGGTGGCCAGCCAATCGCAGGGCACAAGGAGACAAACAACCATTCATGCTCACACTCATACCTAGGAGCAATTTAGAGTGTCCAATCAGCCTAGTCTTGGGAATGTGGGAGGAAACCGGAGTACCCGGAAAAATCCCACGCAGGCCCGGGGAGAACACAAACTCCACACAGGTGGACCAAATTAGATTTGAACCCAGGTCTCCCACTGTGAGGCCGATGCTCTAGCCACTCATCCGCCGGGCCGCCCCAATATCTATCAATCTGTAAAACCCACAAATTTAATTTAAAAAAAAAACAGTCCAAATGTGAACCTCCCGTTTAAAATGAAAATTTCCTTTAGAAAATTCAATGTAAATTTTCATATTAATACTTGAACAAACAAAATGGCGAACACATTGTAGCTTAATGGCATTTCTAGTTCTTAAACTATTCCACTGCTCTAAAACTAATACCAATAATCAGAATTAATTTAAAAAAACTATATATTTATTTCTTATCAAACGTCAAAAACACATTTTTCAATAAAAGTCATTGAAGTACAGCTTTGACAATATAAAAGGTGTATTTTAACTGAGACAAGCAGAAACCAATTCATTCTAAATGCTAAAAAAATGCAAAATCAAACAAAACAAATGACGGTGCAAATGGTAATTATTGATTATGAATAATCCAATATTTTCCCCCATAAAACTGTATATTGAGAATATAGTTTATGGCTTCTTCAAATCTGTTGCCACATCCTAATCAATGGGTCAAGCTCCGCCCAAGTCAATCATGGGAATGAATGTAATGGAAGATTTTAATTGTTTTAATTTAGTCTTTTTCTTCTCAATTTTGGCATTTATGGAAAATAATCATCAAAACGACGGCCGCATGTGACACGATTACCTTTCTTTTTGTAGTAGACATCTTCGTAATCATCCGAAGAATCCGTATGGTAGTTGAGGAGCTCGCTCTGATAGATTGCCGCATAATCCAAGTGCTTGTTCTTGGACTTCTTTCCTTTTTTCTTCTTGTCCTCATCGCTTTCACCCGAACCCTTCTTGGGCTTTTTCTTCTTCTTCTTCTCCTCTCCCTCCTTGTGGGATCTCTTCTTCTTGGCCTTCTTCTCTGTGTCGCTTTCGTCCTGGTTCTCCGCCGAGGACTTCTTCTTCTTCTTCTCCTTGGTCACCTGGCCTTTGGCGGTTGGGTCGTTGTTGTTCTGTTCACCGTCTTCCTGATCACCCTCAGCCTTTTTCTTCTTTTTCTCTTTTTCGCCTTTCCCCGAGCTTCTCTTTTCTGATGAGCTCTTTTCCCTCTTCCGTGTCTTTTCGACTTTTTCGCCGCCGCTCTTCAACTCGGACTCTTCCTCGTCCGGTTCTTCACTTTCTTCTACTAACCTTGAATGTTTCTGTTTAGATGGCATCTTTCCTAAGAACTAGTCTGGATTTTGACAGCTCATTTAACCCCTCGGAGCGCGGGGGTTTCTGGTTTCGCGGATTTTTGGAGCAACCCAGACAAACCGACTGCAAACCAACTGCAAACCATGCATAGCACTCATTAAAAATGAGTCTGCTCACGTGACCCTCGGGAGAAAGCCGTGTGAAAAAGGAGCCTCGCAAAGAGGGAACTTATCCCAGGCGTCCATTATTCATGGCGTCAGGATCGCTTTACGGGCCGTCTCGCTTTTAGCTGCCCTTGCGCACCCGCCACACATTAACGCCAAACCTGAAACCGTTTTTTTCTGCCGGTGAGTTTTCTACTAAATGCCGTTAAATGGCCAGTCTCTCAACATGGGTATTCACGCTTCCGGGGAACTGATTAGTTAGCTAGAGGAAGCATTTAGAGCTAAAGCAAATTGGTAAAAACTGACTCTGCGACTTTTGGGGGGGGGGTACAGATATATTTAGCATTCACGATTTATTTAAAAATGAAAGATTTTTCACCAAATGACTTGAAATGCTCCATTTTGGAAGACTTTGGTTGACTCAGTGTATGGATATATATCACTTAACTCCTTTACTGCCATTGACAGTAACAGGAATCAAATGCAATTACATTGAAAACGCTGGCATAAAGTAATCATCTTTCACTGCTTTTGATGGCGATAAACATCCAATCCGGTTTGACTGGCAGTGATCATTCGATTGTAGCCAATGAGGTACTACCAAAAAATAGATTATTTTCAAAAACCCATTTTTTTTGTCTTCTGAAAGTGACGTTAACGGGCCCGATCTCTGATTACATGGTGGTGCCACCTCTAATTGATACATTAGGCCAAGGGTGTCAGACTCGGGTTGGTTCGCGGGCCGCATTAACGTCAACTCGATTTCATGTGGGCCGGACCATTTTAGATATAATATTTAGATTTTTTTTTAATAAATTGATTAAAAGAACTGGATTAAAAGCCCTGAATATTCAGTTTTTTATAGATCTAAAACAATGTTTATTATAGCTTTTTTATATATTTTTTTAGATTTTACAAAATGATTTTTGAACTAAAAACACAGAGAAAATTGATAAAAAAATACAATTATTGACTTAAAAGGGGGAAAATCAGGAAATTTAATATACATCTATACTCTTCATTTTAATTTGATCCTAAAACAGAAAGTCAGCACTCATGATTTACTTTCCCGGGCCACACAAAATGATGCGTTGGGCCAGATTTGGCCCCCGGGCCGCCACTTTAACACATATGCATTAGGCTTATTTAAAAATGGACATGTCATGACGTTTAAGATCCATGAGTCATTTTTTTCTCTTCACTGATCAATATATATATATTTTTTACCTAGGTCTACAATGTCTTGTGTGTCTGTCTTGCTACTGCAACCAAGGAAATTTCCCGAATACGGGATGAAAAAAATAATCTAATCTAATCTATTATTCAAAAGCACCTTTTAATAACACATTTATGTCCTTGTGAATTTTTTTTAAATTATTTATGATTTTTAATATATTTTGGTCCATTTGTGGAGGCAGCACAATGACAACAATTATAATCAAAACAATAAGATGAAGAGACGTACAAGAAAAATTGAAAATTCAAACCATTTTATTTACAAACACTTGACAATGCTTAGCAAAGCAAATTTGCTTTCCCATCACTGATTATACATCCTTGGCCCATTTTTTTTAATCCTCTGAACTTCCTACTTGCCATTAAAATGGTGGCGCAAACATTTTGACGCTCATTTCCTATTTCACAGGCAAAAATAAATAAGAATAAAATGACAATATACTACAGCAGTCATTGAAATCTGAACAAACTACGATTCAGCTCCACCTTAATATGACCTGAATCCACAAATTAGACATTCGCTTTGATGAAAAGGTGTAAACATAATTTGGTGAGCTTTAAAGCAGGCACACACAAAAAGCTTTAAGAACACATCATGCATGACGAGTATGGAGTGAAATACAAAGACCACCACAACCGTGTTGGGGTCTTGATGCCAACTTTGAGGGACAAACCCAGCGAAAGCAAATGAAAATTGCATATTGGATGGAGAAATTCATATCATAAGGCAGCATGGCATAAGACATATTATAATAGTAAATGCATGCCATTTTCAATAAAATTTCCATTTCGCAATTCAATCACCTTGATGTACTAATTGGACCAAACTGGCATGTACCAGATATACAAATGCTCACAAACTCTTTAAAACTGTGACTACCAGTTTCTGTCAGATTTGCTACTAAAAGTTTGTGATAGGCGCGTCGATAAATTTTTGCTAATTTCTCCAATTTTGGGTGGCAATTTTGAGTGGTTAGCATGTCCGCTTTACAGGTCTGAGATGGCGGAATCAATCCCCGGTGGCTTCCGACTTTACTGTGTGGCGTTTGCATGTTCCATTTTTTTGTTGGTTCCAATGCACCCTATCGAACAAATCGTGTTGAGTGAGTGGTCTTGTCGCCAATGTTTGTGGTTGTATACAAAGCCAGCCAAAAATTAAGTGCGTTACACAAAAGACAAAGAATGCGAAGAGCCGCAAGGTGAGAATTTCTGATGAGTAGCAAAATATGACAGAAGACATGCATCCATTTTTAGCTGGGGCATCAAATGCAGACTCTGCCCTAAAAACAGCTATTGAACAATATTAAGTCCTAGCAACCAATGTTATGGGACAACCCCTGACAAGCTTTACCACTCCCACACCCTTTGTTGCAATGCTTGTGGACTTCCAGTGTGTGGCTCCAGTTTTTTACCTAGGTCTACAATGTCTTGTGTGTCTTTGTGTCTGTCTTGCAACCAAGAAATTTCCTGAATACGGGATGAAATAAAGTTCAAACCTAACCTTATTTCTGTGGTTACCGTAAGCAATATCTGGCTGACAACTACCATACAACATTACAAAAGTCTCAAAAAGGATCAACAAGCAGCAGACATCAAATCGGTGAAGCGGTGAGCCTATGAAATATCTCAATCGCACACCCTAGGAGTGTATTAATATACACAAATACACAGAGCTGAAAAAAACAACCAGATTCCAATGATTCCAAAACAATCGGGGCTTAAGGCGTCACTCTCAGCTATGTTTCTAAAATAAACAAGCATACAGGTGTGTTCCCTTAAGGTAAGATGAAGGCAATACTAACTACAGTCTTCCTTCGATTATCGCAACTTTACTTTTTTTGCGATATTTTCTGCTATTAATTACAGTGGTACCTCAAGATACGAGCACCCCGACATATGAGCAATTTGAGATACGAGTAAAATTTCGGGCAAATATTTATCTTGAGATACGAGACAAATTTTGATATACGAGCATACAGCGGACGCGAGATGCTGCTCATAAGAACATCATGAGCACTATCTCTCTCCTCGCAACTCCCTCGTGTAATGTCTCTACGAGCACTGGGCGGAACCTGAAGTAGTTAAAATAGGGGTGATCCTTTTTTGCGGTATTTCGATTATCGCGGCCATGTCTGGTCTACATTAACCACGATTTTCGAGGGATTACTGTAATGAGCGATCTTGCATCAAATGTTTTACAAGACGAAAGAACATTGATAAAACTTGATGTCAAAGTTACTGTTATTCAATATTGTGTCCTACTCGAATGTCGTCACTTTATCGTCAAAGTAAAGCCGAAACTAGAGTTAATTAGGGTTATGTGGTCTATGAGAGCGGCAACATTAAAGTGAGGGGTCATCTTTTTAGGTAAATGTAACGTCCTAACAAACACCTTTGAGCTTGTTTTGTTCCCATTTTTCACTGCACTGATATTCCTTCAAAATAAATCACTTAAAATCATTTGTGGTCACCCAGCTTGTAGGGTTAGCAACCGTAACTAAGGGGGGCGGAGCTTTAGCAGAATTTCTGTCTATAAAAAAAATGTCATCGTTGCATTTCATGGTGGGACATGTTCCGATAAGGCCACTGAAAACAGGCCAATTTAAAATATTCACCCTATAAATCAATGTAGGGGAGCAGGAAATTGATTAAAAAAGTAGACAACTGGCTGCTGAGTTTTGAAATGTTTTTGAAATATTTTTGTTTAAAAGCCAGAAAAGTGTCAGGCTAGTTTTTTTAACACAAACAGGGAAAGATGCCATGCTCACCGTACGTAGACGAGTATGGCGAGGAGTACGGGAACGAGTAGAAAAAAAAAGAATCTCTACATCGGCGCCACGAGAAAACATCACAGGAACAACATCAACATCACATGAAAACCACAGTGAAAACCTAGCCTGGTGTGGCCACAGAGCTACAAAATGGCGGCCATTAAAGCCAAAAGCCTTCAGTGGAACCTTCTTGAGAGGATGTCTTCCATCGGTTCGATGAAAATCAAACTGGGAAGATCATTTTTGATGAGGATGATATTCCAATTCGAAGGTTCCACTGCAGGGAGCTCGATGCAGGGGAGAACGTGGTTGCTTGTCACGTGGGTCGGTTGACAAAATTGCAATCACCAAAGGGCGGTGATGGATGATATCAATATTGAAATACCAATCAGAACTGTCCAAGTAAATTGACAACATTGTCTGTACGATGGTGTCACAAATCTTACTTTTTAAAGGGTCATTTCAAAATGTTAGACTTTACTTTGTTTTAATACAATAGTTTTCTAGTTAAGTGTTATTGTTAAAAAGTGTTAGACCAAGGTAAAATGTTGATCCACATTCTCTAGCTAACACAAAAGAGAGTGTTCCCATTAAAAATAAACCAAAATAAGGGTTAAAAGCTAGAGTTTGGATTTACATGCAAGCTGCTGGTATACCTTTTAAGCAAAAACACAATTTGGTTGTGATATTTATGATCACAGTTGACAGGATTCAAATGATTTTTAACACTGTAATGAGAATTAAAGAAAAACTTTCAAAAATTAAATATGTTTGCCAGTAAAAAGTGTGCTGGGGTGCAGGCAGCTGGCACACCTTGAGAAAACAAGATGAAAAATTGGAGGTTTTGTTCTGTTATAGCAACTGCTCCAATTTCATGATGACACCACACATTCCCTTCTGCGGCATATGAATAGATGTTTGGTTGGTGATCTGCCTCCTACTAGCTGACTTGAAGGAAGGTAAGTGGCAGACAGTGTGCGGTAATCGAGAGGTAAGCGACCTGTATCCACAACAGCGGAATGACAAATTACAAGTCCGTAACTTACACTTATTTAGGTCTTTTGCCGATTAAACGTAGCTTATGGAGAAGCACCATCAATTTCGTCACACGCAGTTTCTGCGTGTGATGACAAGTAGGCTTTTGTGTTGTGGTAATGACGGCATGGCCTATGTCCGATTATTATTATTATTATTATTATTACATCATAATGTTGCCTTGTTTATTTAGTCAGTGTGTATGGCGTATATACTACTTCTCGTGAGCAAGTGGTCGTGCGTTATCGTATTTTGAGGACATTGGTGTGCATCATTTTGGGAATATTTTGAAGGGAATACAAAAGCGTTTGGTCGCCCGGGTGAATATAATTCTGAGAGCTGGTTTCAACAGCAAACTCTCTGTCATGTTGTCAAACGTCCGGCGACCAAACGTCCGGCGACCAAACATCCGGCGACCAAACGTCCGGGCGACCAAACGTCCGGGCGACCAAACGTCCGGGCGACCAAACGTCCGGGCGACCAAACGTCCGGCGACCAAACGTCCGAGTACCCCACTGTAATACTAAAAGATTATTCAGAGATTGTTGATTGTAATATGTTCACCAAAGAGTAAAAAAATAGTGACAACCAACCCCGCTCTCCCCTACTTTAAGGGGGGACCACGCCCCTCACGTGCACGGCCCCGTGTGAACGCGCACAATGCCGCGAGCATGCATGTGGATGAAGTTAAAAATCTCGTGCGGCATAGCGTGGAAGCCCGGCACCGGTTTGACGTTGTCGTAGTAGTGGTGCGTGATAAAGATGCCCGACGGGTTCATGGGGAAGGCCCAGAAGCCGTAGAGGTGCACCTCCTCGCACATCTCCAGAGCTGCAGTCACGAGCATGAGGCCGCTGCTCAGGCGTTTGGCCCTCACGCCCTGCACCGCCCAGAAACGCTCCACGTTGTGCAGATACTGCGGGTGGAAGAAGAAGACCGCCCGCCGTGAGTCAAAGTCGTCCAGCATGTACTTGACTCGGAAAGAAACGTCCGTGTTGCGTGTGTTGTAGAACGCCGGGAGGACCACCGAGGAGTTCTCGTAATTCTGCAGGACGTCGTAGAAGGGACGCCGCCATTTCTCCAGTTTCTGAAACCTGAGGAGGATGGACGAGGTGCCGATGAGAAAGCGCAAATAGTCCCATTCGGAAAGATTCATCGCACCTCCCGATGATAATGCTCGGGTTTATGGTCACCAAATCCGTTTTCGTGCCGACGTCAGCGGTGTATTTCTCACTGATGGGCGGTATGTTGCATCTGGGGCAAAAGATGATAATAGTCAACATTGCGAATTCTATTGTACTTTCATCTCTCTATCGTTACCGTTTTTTCCAGACTATATGTCACGTTTTTTTAAAATCAACTTTGGCGGGACTGACCGATTTTAGTTAATCAGGGGTGTCCAAACAACGGTCCACGGGCCTATTGTGAAAATATTATTAAATATGGGCGGCCCGGCGGCTTGAGTGGTTAGCACGTGGGCCTCATAGCTCTGGGGTTCTGGGTTCAAATCCAGGTCGGTTCATCTGTGTGGAGTTGCATGTTCTCCCCGGGCCTGTGTGGGTTTTCTCCGGGTACTCCAGTTTCCTCCCACATTCCAAAGACGTGCATGGTTGGGAGATTCGACACTCTAAATTGCCTCTAGGCATGAATGTGAGCATAAATGGTTGTTTGTCTCCTTGTGCGCTGTGATTGGCTGGCCACCAATTCAGGGTGTGCCCTGCCTCTGCCCTGAAGTCAGCTGGGATAGGCTCCAGCACCCCCTGCAACCCTAGCGAGGATAAAGCGGTTCAGGAAATCAATGAATTATTAAACGTGGCCTGCAGAAGAAGCTTTGGCTCAACCTACATTCTGTTGCACTTCTCAGTTTTAACACTAGATGTCAGTCACGTAAACAGCGCCTGTCCATGGGCTCAGAAGTCAAAACTTTACACACATGAATGTCCAAAATGGTCCTCAAGACCCAGCACGGTGGACGGTTTTGCAGAAGGATTTCGTCAGAAGAAAGGTAAAAACAAATGTTTCCTAAGAAATTAATAAAATATTAAATAAATTGTTAATGTATCGGCAAGGTACTCGGTATCTGCAGACCCTCAATAACAAGTGACTCGAACTCTCTCCATTGTTTCACATAGGACTTTAAATTGGAAAGTGGCTTATCAGTGCGATGTACAGAGAAAAATAACACTCAGCACGCTTGGCAAAAAGTCAGGTAAGGAAGAAAATGTAATTTAGTTTTCTACCTGAACACGAAATCTGCCGAATCGATCTCCTTTCCGCAGTTGCTGTTCTTGATGATGCCGCCGTTTCCAATAACAGCACATTTTTTGTACTGGGATTTGGAGTACGGCATATCCTAGAAGATCATGGCAGATGTAGATAAGTACTCTCGCTCAGAATGCAGTTCAAGTAAATGAGCAAGACGCACTACTAAATTGCACTAACATTCTGTAATTCATAATTCACTGTTTAAAAAAATCTGAAGAAACACATTATGATACAACTATATTTGAACTCACCAATATTCTGTCCAAACTATCACTCTATCCTTCCATCCATCTTAGATAAGAGACTCAATTAAAAAAAAGGAATCTGATTAATATATAATTTTGCATTGAATTGATTTTGATCATTTAATAAAATTATATATATATATATATATATATATATATATATATATATATATATATATATCTATATATATATATAGATATATATATATATCGGAAAATGGCTGAGTCAAATATACAGTTGTGAATATTGTTAAACTAAACATTTGCAGGGCAGCGCGGTAGAAAAAGTGGATAACGCTACGGCTTCACAGTTCTGAGATCGAGGGTTCAATCCCAGGTTTGCATGTTCTCCCAGGCTTGCATGGGTTTTCCCTGGGAACTCCCGTTTCCTCCCACATCTAAAAAAACATGCATGTTAGGCTGATTGAACACTCCAAATTGCCTGCAAGTGTAAATGGTTGTCTGTCCCTTTGTGCCCCTGTAATTGGCTGGCCACCTGTTCAAGGTGTGCCCAGTCTGGTGCCCATAGTTTCTTGGGATAGGCTCCGACACCCCCTGTGACACTTGTGGGGCATAAGCAGCATGCATAATGAATGAACGAACATATGCACTTAATCAGATTTATATTCGAATTGATTTTAAAAAGTTATCCTAAACTCCCTGGCCAAACAGAAAAAGACAGTTACAGAACATAAAGTACCATTGTAGGATTTTTTTCTTATCTTTTTTATTGTATCTATGACACAATTGCTAATAGATAAATAAATAATGTACAGTCATACCTCTACTTAAGAAATTAATTGGTTCCAGAACTTTTTCCATAAGTTACAATTTTCGTAAGTAGAGCGGAACCAAATTAAATTAGTCAAAATGCCCCATTTTTTTTAACAAAGATGTGACCAACACACACAAATGAAAGAAAATGATTATAAAATGATTTATTAATGTTTTAAAATGCCACAATTTTGTAAGAAAGATGTGACCAACACACACAAATCAAAGAAAATGATTATAAAAGGATTTATTAATGTTTTAAAATGAATAACAAGTGTATACAAAATCTACCGATGTTGAAACAGTGGAACAAGAGGAAGCTAACGTTTGGCAACATAGAGAGACCGCACAAACACTACTGGTTCTTAACCTCTTGGTTTTAACTTCCCCTTCTGCAGTGCTGTTGACGGACATTTTGAAAAAAAAATCTCCAAAAACGATTGCCTTAGACGACATTTAATAATGTTTCTTTAGTGCAGGGGTAGGGAACCTATGGCTCGGGAGCCACATGTGGCTCTTTTGATGGTTGCATATGGCTCTGAGCTAAAATATGGAAACCGGTGGTGAGAGAGCAGAGTCCCGAACGCACCAATAGGAACGTCACGTCGGCAGTGGCATTGACTTGTTTTTTTCATTAGAGTCTTCTGCATCTATTCTCTCATTGATACTCATTGATATTCATTGATTAGCAACAGCGTAAAAATGTTATCAAAATAATTCAAAGACTTTTTGTACTTTAAAAGTGGTAAAATGACTAAAAAAAATGGCACCTTTTCATGTATTTTGACTTATAAATTGTGAGTATGGCTCTCAAGGAATAACATTTGAAAATAGGAATTGTTTATGGCTCTCTCTTTCAAAAAGGTTCCCGACCCCTGCTTTAGTGCAACAAACAAACATCATCAAAATGGGCAATCGCACGATCTTTGAAGACTTTTTCGGGATGTGTTTTTTATTTTGGGGGGGATTTCGTAACTTGGATCTTTTTTGTATCTCGAGGGAGTCATTTGCTTTTGTAACGTAAAAAATTCGTACCTAGAGACATTTGTAAGTAGAGGTATGACTGTATTAATAATAGGCAGCATGATGGAAGAATAACCATTCAGAAAGTTCAGCTGACACAGAGTTGAATCCTTCCAGTGTCGAGTTTGCATGTTTTATATAATCACCAGGTTTTCCGGCTTCTTCCCGCATCCCAAAAACACATTTTTTTAAAAGCCAAACTCAGGCTATCACTCACATCTGGAAACATCTTGAAGACTTCGGTAGTGATGGAAAGGACGTCGCTGGTGCCCACCTCGTACCGCAACTTGGTACCGGCGGGGGTGTTCTTCTTGGTAGTGAACAGGAAGGAAGGGGCATTGCAGCAACGAGACAACGACATCCTGGAACGAACCACAAATCCTTATTTCAGTTGGACTAACTCTAAATGGCTTGAAGTGCATACAGAATGCAGAATCACATGCTTTTATTTTGACATTGTTGCCATAAAACCAGAGTTTTGTATGATGAAGTGCATGCTTTCCAGCACTTTGCGTACTTTTCTTTCTTACTTTGTGCTCATTTGCCCTCTCACAATCAAAATGTTGTGGACATCTAGTGTCGTCAGTGGCCTCCAATGAGTTAACTAGGAAGTCACCATAAAATACCCTGAAATCAGCAGGTGATAACCTGGAAATGCCCCTGAAATCAACAGCCAGTGACCAATGAACAGGGAGTAGCAAGAAAATGCCATAAAATCAACAGGAAATGATCCAAAATGAACAAGAAATGACCCTAATGTTACCCCAATGAGTGAACAATGAGGCGACCAAAATATGCCCCAAAATAAACAGAAAGCGACGTGGGAATGCCAGCAAATTAACAGGAAACGATCCATCCAATTGACATAAACAGTCCCCCCCCCCAAAAAAAAACAAGAAGTGACTCGAAATCAACAGGAATTAATTTGCAAACGCCCCAAATTCAACAGCCTGTCATCATTTAACAGGAATTGCCTAAAAAATGATCTGAAATGTAGAGGAAGTGATTCCGAAATGGCCCAAAATTGCCCCCTTTGACAATGATAACATAAACTCGGTACACGGTCGATTGGTCGCCGGTCTTTTGGTCGCCCGGAAGGTAAGTGATAACTACCATTTAAATCGTTGCTCAAATTCCCTAAATACAAACTGTGAATTACTATTTAGTCATACTTAATGCCCTATTAATTATTAGGCTAAAGAAAAGCTCCAAATTTCCCGGACTTTTATTGTTTTTTGTTGGAGAACTTGTTAAGACCCTGACTGACGTAGCTTCTTAAAGGGACAACGCATGTACATACAAACTCTTATACACTCACATGTCGGCTCAGTGAAACTGCTCATGGCCATTGTTGGCTTTTATTGATGCATAGACCGTGTTGTTTTACCTTGTTTTGTCGCCGGTCTTTTGGTCGCCCGTTGTCGCGGTCGGGGCGACCAAAAGACCGGCGACCAAAAGACCGGCGACCAAAAGACCGGCGACCAAAAGACCGGCGACCAAAAGACCGGCGGCCAAAAGACGGCGACCAAAAGACCGGCAACCAATCGACCGCTCACGCATAAACTCACATAAACTGGGAGAACTAGCGGGGAATACTGATACTCCATTGCCATTTACAGCACTAGACATCCAATCCATTTTGACTGGGAGGGGCAATAATGGCAGCCAAAGAGTTAAAAAAGTGACCAGAAAATGCCCCAAAACCAAAAGGAATGACCATAAAATCAACAGAGAGTAAACAGGAAATGCCTGCCAAACATCAGGCAGTGATCTATTAACAGGAAGTGGCCATGAAATGTACAGGACATGACCCGGGAATGCCCCAGTAAGTAGAAGAAGTGATTCAAAATGAACTCCCTTGAGAATAATAAACGTCCAAGTCACTTCAATTTGGAGGACCAGCTGGGAATGCTCATATTTCTGTACCAATGCCAGTCGGTGAGTCAAGTTATTTGGCCAGAAATGAATGGATTTCAATGTTTCTACGGAGAAAAGATTGTGCACGCCGTTAAGCTTCTCTGCCAGGTGATCTTACTTGAAATTGCTGGTCTGCTCCTTGCTCTGCTCCCACTTACACACCTGTAGGTTACGCCATCTCTCAAACAGATCCGAAGTTTTGACCCTGGCAAACAGGCAGAAAGACGTGGAATGGGGAAGTGATGGAGTATTTTGCGATTATTGCTTCTACAAAGGGGGGTAAATGCAAGAAAAAAGACAAGGCCGACGTTATAAAAGACGTGAGTAAAAGACTCGCGAGCAAAAATGGAGCAGCAAAATCTCACTGATTTTTCCGCCCAAGATAAAGAGGCTTCATTTAGTGCTGCTGTAAATAGAATGCCCTTGAACTGACATTTGCCAGGGAAGTGACGGCAAAGCTATTGGCTTGCGGCCTGTAATACAACAGGAAACAATTCATTAGAATCTGCTGGGGGTTTTCTTATGAATGTAAGGCTTTCAAGATTTAGACTTTTTTTTTTACTTCCCATTTCTGTCGGTAATGAACAACACTGCCTCTAATACTAAAATGTGGCTGTTTATTTTCTCTCTGACCATTGACAGCCTGTTATGTTGTTTTTTTAGACTATAGTTATCTGAAAAACTATAATGTTAACAGAAGCCTATTAAGCTTATTGTCCATTTTCCTATTGCCAATTTAACGTTTGTTTGTTCTTGGTTTCTAACGAATCAAAAAGTGCCCTACTAAAAATGTGAATTTTACATCAGTGCGATTTATATATGTTTTTTTTCTTCATGTGTATTATTTGGCTGGTGCGTCTTATACTCAGGTGCGACCTATAGTCTGAAAAATATAGTATATTTTGTCATTATTTTGTTTTGTTTTGTAATTATAAAACAGTAAACAGTTTTATTTTTATTTATCTATTTATTCATGCCTGTTTATATTTAATTATCCTTTTTTTATCTCCACAGGCATACTATAATTATACCTACGGGAAAATTGTTTTCATATACTACTACCTACCTTCACACTTTACTTTGGAGAAAGACAGAAAGAAAAATGAAAGGGCAAAAGAAAATTACAAAAATGCACTTAGTATGTGCTTTCAATAGAAGTAACAAGACACAATATGGTTTCCATCACAGATTCACTAAGTACAAGGGAAGACTAATCCAAATATTAAGTAGTTTTTGCAAAAAGTACCATGGTGGAAAAGAGTATTAATTTTTATAACCGAAATATTTCAGACACTTATGAGATGTCAAACTTTGATCGCTCAACCTAAGTCAAATTATTGGTACATAAATTGACAATAGCCACATTCTCTGGTCTACAAACTCCCAACAGAGCAAAAAAACCTCACTCACATTGTCAGGACTTTGACATCCATAATCTCTTGCCTGAGCTCTTTACATGTTGTCGAATTGTACTCGAAGGGCCCGTCGTAGTTTCCCAAATACCTGAAGGCATAATTCATACACAGTCACCGGAACAAGCATCAGAGAGATTAAATAGTAGCTCAATTAAATATTGAACTGTGGAAAAAAAGGTAGCCAAATTCATCCCGCTCGATGAGAAATGCCTACGTTAAAGAATATATAACTATAAATGTGTGCGATTTTTACTGATTTTCAGTGTTTTTATTTATTCAATCCAATCGGTAAATGGCATTAGATGTGTTCAGTCTGGTGGATACAATTGTGCCTATTTATCAAGCAGCATTGGTATTTTACATGATGTAAACAGCATGTTTTCAGGTAAGTATCACCCTCGCGCAACCATATTTTGGCAACTCTCTGCTCTGGCTATATGACAGGTGACGTTTATGTTTTTTGTCCCTTTTGGCCTAAAACAACATACAGTGGTACCTCGACATACGATTTACCCGACATACGAGCAATTTGAGATATGAGTAAAATTTTGAGCAAATATTTATCTTGAGATACGAGACAAATTTTGATATACGAGCAGAAAGTGGACGCGAGAGGCTGCTCATAAGAACATCATGGGCACTGTCTCTCTCTGTGCAACTACCTCATGTAATGTCTCTGGTCGCAACTCCCTCGTGTAATGTCTCTGTGAGCACTGGGCAGAGCGTTGCATTTTTCCCTTCAGTCATTGCGAATGGCGAGGCGATCGCTAATATGAGTTTTATAGACTACTTCTCGTTGGCAAGTGGTCGTGCGTTATCCTATTGTGAGGACATTTGTGTGCATCATTTGGGGAATATTTCGAAGGGAATACAAAGGCAAACAACCCTCGATAGGTTCCTTTTAGCGGCATCTGAAAGTCAGGGTGGAGGGGGGGGCCAATACAGCCAACCCGGCCGGGAGAAGAAAGAAGAAAGGTATAAAAAATTCAAATAAAATTAGAATTAAGTTTAGTGTAATGTTAGATTAAACTTATTTTTGAGTGTGTCTGCATCGTAATCCAAGTTCATTTAAACTTGTTTCTGTTATGTTACGAGCGCGTTACCGTGCAAAAAGTCCCCTTCCCTCTCTCTATGTCTGTCTCTCTTCCCTCCGCGAAATCCGTCTAGTTTTAATAATATTAAACACATTTTAGTTCTATTATTTTATTATTTTTACTTTGTAAATAGATGGCGAATTAGAACAAGTATTTTTTTTCCCAATCCAATATCCTGTTTTTGGTGTTTTTTCAGAGGGTTGGAACGAATTAATTTGTTTCTAGTTCATTTCTATGGGAAATGTTCATTTGAGTTACGAGAAAATCGACATACGAGCTCAGTCCCGGAACGCATTAAGCTCGTATCTCGAGGTACCACTGTAATTCAACCAAAACCGCCGAAATTGTTGCTACTAGGCCCATTAGATCTGTGTTTTAAGCAGTAATAAGAATGGTCATCGAATAGAATTACATTTGCAGAGTAAAGTGTGGATGGCTGGATGATGTTACTGCAACATGTCACAGGGCTGTGCATGGTGGCAAAATGCGATGAGAGTTTGAACGAGGGAAAAGGAGACCAAAGAACACAAGGAACTACACAAAGGAAGGGATGCATTGAAAGGAACAAGATGCAGGATAGAATATCGCAGAAATCAACAGTGTCACTGGTTTTTCCACATCCACCTGATGATGCGTTTCAAGGAAAGAGGCAGTTGGAAATCCTTATTCATCAACTCTACGTGGTTGTCATGGTTAAATTTAAATGTTTGTATCATTGTGAAACCAAACAACTACAAAATGACTTTAATCTCATAATATTACAATTTGAATCTTGCAAAATTACAATCTACTATTAGTTAATGTTTTTCATATTCTGCTTTTAATCTCATGATATTAAGATTTTTCTCTCCGAATATTACAATTTATGGCTTTTTGTATTTTCTCGCGGCACACCTGACCACACCAGCCTGCTCAAAGTTATCGCCTATGTAAATTGTGTATTCCTTAAACCTCCGATAATGGAGAGAATTATGTTTAAACACAAAGAAATGACACTGCTAACGAGTTTGGGTGTCTTGTCATGTCAGTTATATGCAGGACATAAAAAACAGTTAAAATGTAACACAGTCAGTCACGCTGGACAATAAATACACTTTGGCAGGCAGTTTGTATTCTGACCGAGAAGTATCATGCAAAGTACACAGTCCAAACCCTTTCCAAAAAGAAAAAACACAAATCTAAAGTGCTACAACACGAATGTCAATTCTAAATGCTTTGCAAGAATTGGCCAAGGGACGAATGCAAAAAGCAACTACAAGAATGCAAATAGGCGCAACACAAATGCAAATAGGCGCAACATGAATACAAATAGGCGCAACACGAATGCAAATAGGCGCAACACGAATGCAAATAGGCGCAACACGAATGCAAATAGGTGCAACACGAATGCAAAAACTCACAGCAAGAATCCAAGAACTGACCCGGAAGAGGCCAAAATCCCACGGACGTACATTTTAGGACTACAATTCCCACCCTGCTCCTGCCTCACAAAGCAATCAGTACCAAACTGACTGTGGCTTATTACATTCGTGTTTTGGCCACTTTGTGTCCGTGTTGTGGCAATTGGGGTTCATGTTGTGACTTTTTGCCTTCAGGATTTGGCCAAGCTGCATTCGTGTTGTGGCAAATGAGGCGTGACCGGACGTTTGGTCCCCAGACGTTTGGTCGCCCGGACGTTTGGTCGCCCGGACGTTTGGTCGCCGGACGTTTGGTCGCCCGGATGTTTGGTCGCCCGGACGTTTGGTCGCCGGACGTTTGGTCGCCCGGACGTTTGGTCGCCCGGACGTTTGGTCGCCGGACGTTTGGTCGCCCGGGTGAATATAATTTTGAGAGCTGGTTTCAACAGTAGATATTTAGATATTAAACTCTCTCTCTCATGAATATAATTTTGAGAGCTGGTTTCAACAGTAGATATTTAGATATTAAACTCTCTCTCTCATGAATATAATTTTGAGAGCTGGTTTCAACAGTAAACTCTCTGTCATGTTGTCAAACGTCCGGCGACCAAACGTCCGGGCGACCAAACGTCCGAGCGACCAAACGTCCAGCGACCAAACGTCCGGCGACCAAACGTCCGGCGACCAAACGTCCGGCGACCAAACGTCCGGCGACCAAACGTCCGGCGACCAAACGTCCGGCGACCAAATGTCCGGCGACCAAACGTCCGGCGACCAATCGTCCGAGTACCCAAATGAGGGTTCGTATTATGAGTATTTGCACCTGTGTTATGGCTGTTTGCATTCGTGTTTTGGCCAACCTGCATTCGTGTTGTGGCAATCGGGGTTGGTGTTTTGAGTATTTGCATTTGTGTTGTGTCTTCTTGCATTTGTGCTTTGGTCAATTAGCATTCGCCTTTTTCTTTTACAAAGCGTTTGGAATTGGTGTTGTGGACAGTTCCATTCATGCTTTTTTCTTTTTGCAGAACGTTTGGATGATGCACTTTGGCTGATACCTCTTGGCTACCATAAATTTTACTGGATGAAATTGTACTGGAATTGCTAAATGTCCTTTCTGTTCTTTTTTTTCAATTAATTAAATAATATTCTTTCTGATTTCGTTGGAAGTAGCAAAGGTAAAGGTCTTGTCCCGTCCCTTTTCATGGCGTGACGTTTGACAACTTTCAAGCAAGATGTCGTTTTTGGGAGTTCCCGAATGGTTGCGATTCCGCCAATACGAGAATTCCGCCCAACGGAACAACGAGAAACCGTGAGTGAGCTTTTGAATACGTACAATTTTCATCTGTGCCGTGTTGGGTCCCTCCTAAAAGACAATTTGTTGGTCTACCAAAGAGATTTTGGGAAAGCCTCGTGACATTAATAGGGGGGTTAAAAAACAGGGTGTTAAATCTGGGAGACAATGCAGATGTGAAGAAGGGCAGGCGCGGGTAGGCATGTCCACAAGTGTCCACACTATGTACATGGCATACACACAAGAGCTGCGCAGAACACGACAAAAGGCTTTGGGAGGATGGGTGCTAGATGGGACACAATGGGCGCATTGACTGACCCCAGCTTCCGGGGTGGGGATGACGGGGAGGCGTTATTCAGGGTCAAGGTGGACGGAAATCATGCAAGAGAGCAAATCTGGAAGTGCAACCACGACAGGGGGGGAAATCATTTCTAAACCCTTCAGACCAATGAAAAAAGAGAGGCATTCTGGGGTTTCTGTGAATGTACTACAAATGCCTTCAAATGGGCCTACCTGTGAGAGCGTTTGTTTTTCTTCTTAATATCGGCTAGGCAGGGTGTGACTATTATGGAGATCTTTGAATCTGGCTGAAAATGCTGACGGAAACATCTGTCAACATGCAGACAGGTTAGGAGTTAAAGTGTAGTATCGCCACGCTAAGAGCTTGCAGACTTCAAAACAGAGAATGAAAAATAGAGCAAATGTGCTATATTGTTCATCTGAGGAGTTCTGCTGCTAGGTCCAAGCATGCAAGTGTGTGCGTATGTGTGTGTTCGTGTGGGATGTGTGACCTAAAATTTACAGCTCACTCTGTTCTCTCTAAGGCGTGTGGTGCATTCAGTGACGCTTGGGAACGAGGTACCTTTTCCTTCCATTTCTGGCGGGCTTCAGAGATCCGTCATCCAAGAAATTAACGGGACCGCTCCAATTTCCTGTCTCGTCCCCTTTGAGTCGGCTAAACTGTTGCGCACTAGTAAGAAAATGAGTCAGTTTATTTGGGTTGCTGTCCTCTGTGTTTTCTGAGCCGTGCAGAGAACAGAAACTCCAAGCATACTGTAAACATGGTACGCAAACAAACACAAACACGCTTAACACACTGAGATTGAACAGATGTTTGCCTCAAGAACACAGTGAAGGGAAGATATAAATATGTCCTGTTTGAGCTGGATGGGATTTTGCTCCTTTACAACTGGAGGCAGTGTGTTTGTTCAACTTGTTTTCCATTAGAACGCTCTTGATTTAATAAGGAATACCGTATTTTCTCCCATATATGCCGTAATTGTCACTGGAAAAAATCATAACTGAATCGAGGGTAGGGCTTATATGCGCACAAATTAGACTTGACATGCACAAAACGTCATAACGCAAGACAATGCAATTTATTTGAAATAGGAGGAAAGATGAACGAAAGATAAAACGCTTAACAAAATTTATTTTGACGTCTATGAATGAAATTCAAGAAAAAAATAAACTGTATCTTGCATAAAACATGAAAAAACTCATGTACTTATGCCTGCCATTGCTTGCTCAGGTCCCCGCCATCTTACCTAAGGATGACAAACTAGACCGCTATGTACACATTACCTGGTTGTACTGCTCACATGACTTCCTTTTTTAATTTGTCTACGTGCAGGCAACACCCTTTCGGAATGTGCAATCCAGCAGATGATCCTTTCGATTCATACAATTTTTCAGAAATACCAGGTGCAATGATTTTTCTTAAGATTTCCCCTTTAAAGTAATACATTTGTACTCCTATTAAAACCATGAATATGGAGGTGAAAATTGTGAATCAGGGAGCGTCTTAAAATTCGCAAAATTCAACGATTTTAAGGCCATTTTAAGGGTACGGCTTGTACGCTGAGGCGGCGAATATGCAAGAAAATCTAAATATTATATCTAAAATGGTCCGGCCCACGTGAAATCAAGTTGACATTAAAGCGGCCCGCAAACAAACCCGAGTCTGATACCCTTGTATTAAAGAGTTCTTCTTCTCACACACTTTTAACTTCGTATTCCAACTCATCGTATGAAAAACCATAACGGAGCGACACTAGACTAATGGCGATACATCAATGGGAAATAAAGCCTCATATAGCATGAATTGCATGCTAAAAGCAATTATTTGTGATGGGCCCATGTATTATTTGGGTGCATTATATGATGAATCGCTTCTTGCTGAAACATTCTCCATTTTAGAGTTATAGTAAATCCTCTAAGCCAAGGGGGTCAGACTCGGGTTGGTTCGCAGGCCGCTTTAACGTCAACTGGATTTCATGTGGGCCGGACCATTTTAGATATAATACTTAGATTTTTTTAAATAAATGGATTAAAAGAACTGGATTAAAAGCCCTGAATATTCATTTTTATAGATCTAAAACAATGTTTATTTTAGCTTTTTTAATATATTTTTAGATTTAGATTTTACAATTTGATTTTTGAACTAAAAACACTGAAAAAATTGATTAAAAAATTACAATTATTGATTTATAAGGGGGGAAAGCAGAAAATTTAATATACATCTATACTCTTCATTTTAATTTGATCCTAAAACAGAAAGTCAGCACTCATGATTTACTTTCCCGGGCCACACAAAATGATGCGGTGGGCCAGATTTGGCCCCCGGGCCGCCACTTTGACACATGTGCTCTAAGCTAATGCAGTAGCATAGCCTGGTGACGTCATTAATGGAGTTAAAAAATAATAAAAACCTCTTGTGGCAAACCCCATTCAAGCTGCCGTGACTTCCACACGGATCAATAGCGTATCTTGGACGAAAAAAAACGGCTTGCAGCACTTACAATCCTGCTCCTGCCTTGAGTAAACCTAATGCACTCTAAGAGCAGGAAACAGACTCTTAATAGTACTCTAAGCCTGGCACATTGTCAGTATCCACAGACACTTCCTATAATGACTTACTATCAAGATTGAAAGCCTTCCCCTTTTATTTGTTCTACACAGGATTGGAATGGAATTAAAAAGCCTGTTTTTTAATTGTATTTATTATTAGAGTTAAGTCATTGCCAGCCATTGATAAACATCCAATCCACTTTGGCTGGGTGGACTAGCAGATCTTATGGGGAGGAACTGTCCAACATAATGAAGGCTGAATTAAAGCTTCTTTTGCGGGCCATATTCGATAAAATGTTCATAACTTTCTGTGGGCTGATGAAAACCGAACAGCAGGCAGTAATTGGCCCACAGGGCATAGTTTTGATACGTCTGTTTTAAGATGAAGTTAGTTGAATGACTGTTATTTTGTTCCATTTACACTTTATTGACAGTTTTTCATGTGTAAGACATACAACATTCCTCTCATCTTTACAAGGCTAATAGTTAAATAAAATAATAATGCATTAAAATAGGCTGGCCGGTCTAAAATATGTCCATAGTTCCTTTAAGCATGGTTGTGCATGAAGTGAAGTTTTCCATTTTATTGCTATCCCTAAATTAATGTAATCTCCAGTGTGACTTGTAGTATGTTTTTCCCTGTCTTCCATTTTTTTACTGGTCCTTCCTACACTCATAATTGTAATTTATCATACAAAAAAAGTACATACCGTGTTTTCTCCCATATAAGCCGTATTTGTAACTAAAAAAATGATGACTGAATCATGGGTACGGCTTATATGCGCACAAGACTTACAACATTGCTATACTCTTTTTCACCAGTCAATGTCGGCTAATTAACATGTACTATTTGTTGGTTATTTTCTGTTTTGCAGTAAGAAAACAACCATTACTGGATGAATTACTAACTTCCTTATGATATTGGCCGTAATAATGTGCTATTGATTCATACTGCATCTCCGAAATACCACACGCGATGAGTTTTCTTTAGATTTTCCCTTCAAAGTAACACATTTGTACTCACTATTAAAACCATGAGGTGAAAATTGTGAATCGGGGGCGGCTTATACGCGAGAAATTGTAAAAATTCAACGATTTTAAGACAGTTTTAAGGGTGCAGCTTATACACTGGACGAGAAAATACGGTACTCCATGACCTGCTTTGACCTTTCAGTCACCGTCACAAGAGAATGACGGCATCACACACACACACACACACGCCTAAGTCCTCCTGTCTTCTATTTCCTCTCCCCCAAGTGTGTGTGTGCAGACAGACTGTAGCAAAATGGCTGCCGCTGTGCCCATTGGTTTTTCACCTCTCATCCCCATCCAGCCCCCCGCCAATGTATTTTTCTCCGATGGGCCCAGCGCCACGAGAAACGTGCAGGAAGCTTGAATTCATGAATCTCGCCACTGGGGAGGTTTTCCGATACCATGAATCCGTCTTACAAACCAGCCCGAGGGTAGCGTGGGAAGTGGGGGTGACGGAGTGGGAGCGTGTGTGTCTTGTAAGGGAATTCAGCACATTATGTTTGCTGGGAGTAAACATAAGAGCCATCCCGGATCTGGGGGCTTGCAAAGCGGTCCGCAGGCCCTTGCTTGGTTTGTATTCTTCTCAACATCTGCTCGTCTCGTACTGAAATTATGAGGTGTGTCCATAACACGTTATATTTGGGATTCACTGAGAAATAAACAGAATCGTTGACCTGGCTGCAAAAAAAATCAGCATCACTTACACTGGAATACGGCCTCTGTTAGATGTATCACACCAGTCGGAGAAAAGCAGAAAATTATAAGAAATAAAGGAGGGAAAACATTACCATACACAGCCACGGAGGCAGGCGTGTATGATATGAATGTGATGCTTTACCATCATCAAAACAAACCCAAATGGAAAGAACAGTTTTTTTATGCCACGGGTGGGGTGGGGATTAAACAGGATGGATGGTCTCTTCTGGCTATTTGAAGAAGAAAAAAAACTCCCCTGAAGAAAACATCCATTAAACATTCAAGCCATGATGCTGTTAACCCTTTAATTCAGGGTGTCCAAGGTGAAAAGACACCTACCTCTTAATGTAGTTTTTCCCATAGAGAATCTGTTGCAAGAGTGTCACGAGTCCAAATGCGCAGATAAACATGAAACAAAGGGAACGATTGCCGAGGATATCTTTACCCGGTGAGGGGTCGATGTATCCGATCTTTCGGCGCAGCATCCGTGGCTGAGGGTGACACCCTGCTCGGTGTCTTTCTCCGTCGTTGATGCATTCAGAACCGGGGGGCACGCGGGTATCTCCTTGGCCCATACGGACCGCACATTGTCCATTACACGAGCTATCGCATTGCTTTCAAATCGGGAAATATCGCGCTGGTATCAGCTGAGGAGACATCATCACAAGAGGGCGGGGATGATGCAAAGGAAAGGAAATGAAAATGCCAATTACCGCTAAATTATGAGTCTTATTAAGCAGATATAAGTGATATCTGATCGAAGTTGGGGCTCTGGACTACGAAATAAAGGCAAACACTAGCATCTCCTGAGTCATCTCCAAACTGAGCAATGACGCGTGACAGTAATTTTTAAAGGAGGGTGTGCTTTTTGCAGTTATTTAACTACCAAATGCCGCTAGAGGGTGCTGTTTACCCACTCATTTATTTGTTGCTTATTTTTAGCCATTAGGACAAGGTCAAATTGTGCTTACTTGCAAGGGCGAACTAAGTGTGCATTCTGTGACACATGAGTCATTCTCGCACTGGATAAAATTAATAAACATTATTTTAAAAAGACGCTCTTGATTTTTACGTATGTAGAGGTTGATAGTACCCGCATTTTTCAAATAGCAAATATAGAGCACCACCCATTTATTCAACTCGTCTTTCTGTATTACTAGATATTTACGAAGGGAAATAGTTTACAGCCATGTTTACAGCAACAGACCACACTCAAGGTTATGAAAACATGCACACAACAACAACTAGCTTTACGACAAACCACGGGTGTCAGATTTTTTTCTCTGGGGGCTGCTATCAGAATAATTGAAGAAACAACTTGAGGTCTGGGTGCCCCAGTGGGTGAGTGGTTAGTGCATCGGCCTCACAGCTCTGGGGTCCTGGGTTCAAGTCCAGGTTAGTCCACCTGTGTGGAGTTTGCATGTTCTCCTGGGCCTGTGTGGGTTTTCTCCAGGTACTCCGGTTTCCTCCCACATCCCTAAAAACATTCATGGTAGGCTGATTGAACACTCTAAATTGCTCCTAGGTACGAGGGTGAGTGTGGATGGTTGTTTGAGCTGTATTTTCTGTGATCCAAACCTTTTGATGTATTTTTTAAAATATATTACAAGTGTTGAAGGCCTGTTTTTCTTGTATTAAACACAAAAAAAGATTATACGTTGAATAATTTTCATATTTAATCTTTTTTTCTACATAAGTTATACGTTTTGAAGGTGAAATCGAAATTATCTATTTTTCATTATGACTGTTTCTTTCTAAAAGGTGTTGAGATTTTTTAAATCATAATTTCTTGTCTTATTTGTATAATTTATAATTATGTTGGGTAGAAAGCGCTTTATTTTATTTTGTACCTGTGTCAAATTTGTATGTGGCTGTGACTAAAACCAATAATTGTTGAAAATGTTATGTTTGTTACAAATTAGAGGTAAATACAAATCCATTCGAGAGACCGACTAACGCTTTGAGTACTTCCGGGTCCATCATTTGGCTCAGAAAGGAGAGTTCCTAGGCTGAGAATTTATTACGAAAGGGGTGCAAATTTGCAAAAAAAAAACATACAAGCCTGGTTCTTCTTCATTTTAGTCATTATTATGTGTTATTAGTATTTATTTAGAGGCAAAAAGGGCATATTATTTGTAAGCCGCTTTTTGAATAAGGGAACAATTTTCTGTGCGGCACTCAAACTACCACGAACGTAATTTGAGAACACGCAGGAATCTCTTCCGGTCTCTTTTCCTTCGGCCACAGAGCGACAATGGTGAGATTGCAATGCTGGCTATCTATAATCGCCAAACATCCTGAAAACCTGACGTCAATCACTTGCAAACCACGAATATTTATTTGTTGGCGTAACTCGACTCTTATATGAACTGTGTATATTTATGAATAAAGTTAACATTTGACATTTAAATGGCTATTTTTACTGAGCTAGCCAGATCATTAGCATTGACAGTCGGGTTCCCGTAACCACGTCAAATTGACCCAAGTCAAGTTTGGTAGTGTTACGTTTTTCGTCATACTTCTTAAAATATGTTTTTGGGGACTATATTGTGAAGCAAAATTGGATTCGTACGTGCAGGCTAGCTATAGCATGGTGTACTGAGGGGTGTATTATAAAGTCTAAATTTGATACACAAGTAGCAAAACAAACATTTAAAGGCTTATTAAATGTTCGTTATTTATTGATGTTCTTAAATGTTTCATCTAGAGAGACGTTATTACGTAATTTCTAGTATTCTTCAGTTTCTATGAATGAATGGTCTCTTAAGGCTTGTGTCCTTTCAATTTTTCTTGCAGACGAAGGGAACATCCTCCTTTGGTAAGCGCAGGAACAAGACGCACAGTTTGTGCCGTCGTTGTGGCTCAAAAGCCTACCACCTGCAGAAATCCTCCTGCGGCAAATGTGGTTACCCCGAGAAGCGCAAGAGAAAGTGTAAGTCGACATTTTTCGTTATCGGCAGCCGTGGCTGGGTGGTCATTCAGACTTAACGTCCCCAAAAGTTGATGCCCGTTGTAGCAAAAACAAGCAATAGAACGACTTAAATCTTTTAATATTAAAATATAGAAATTTCAGGAGTTTACCCCGGACAGGCAACGTTAACTATGGGATTCCTGACAACCTCCTTGAACTCTGGAAATCCCCAAAATTGCCACCCAATTTTTTTGGGAAGCAACCATTTCGGAAAAGTGCCAAGTTTCCAATTTAAGTGTGTCAAAATTCATTTGTTTATGTTATGTTACGAGCGTGTTGCCGTGCCAAAAGTGTCCTCCCGCAATCTGCATTGTGCTGATTAATGTCTCTTTAGTATTCAACATCATAACCACTAGATAGTTATTATGTACTCTGTTAGTAGATGGCGTATTAGATCAAATAATTTTCCCATTCCAATATCCAGTTGTTTTTTCAGAGGGTGGGAACGAATTAATTTGTATTTAGTCTTTCTATGGGAGGCGCTGATCGGAGATACGAGTAAATCGACATACGGAATGAATTAAGATCGTATCTCAAGGTGTTACTGTTTGAATAGTAATCTCGGAATATTACAAATTTTCTCTCGCATTATTTCAATGTATACCTTCTTTGCCAGGTTATTTTCCGCGGCACACCTGACCATTGCTTACGGCACCATGGTTGGGAAAGACCAAACCGGACATTTTATTTTGTTTTTATTTATTTTCTAGACAATTGGAGTGCGAAGGCCAAGAGGAGGAACACCACTGGCACTGGTCGGCTGAGGCACCTCAAGGTTGTGTACCGTCGATTCAGGTACGTTTAACTACAGGTGGCAAATGCAGTATTTGTTAATGGGGGAAGAGTTTCTACTCGAATGCTCTGGAAGCGTGCATAAAATCCACCATCAAGTATGGAGGTCCCCAATTTGATATCCTAATCAGGTGCAAGAAAGCAAAATGCACAGCTTGTTTATTGGTAAAGTATCGCTTAACATATTTGTTTGACACAAATTTATAGTCAAACATGGCCTTGGAGTTCATTTGTCATAGTGTCGCATGAAAATATATTTCAACAAGTTGGGTTAAAAATAAAAAATGATTTTTTTTCCCCCACCAAAAATTTGGTCGACAATTTCCTCCCCTCCCAGTTTAAGGGGCACTGAGAACAATAGGTGAGGAAGCTTAAAGGAGGGGAGGTGTTCTATTTTTCGGCCATATAATATTCAAAATCCCATTGCAATATTTGTACACAACTTCATATAACCTTGTGTTTGCATCATAGCTGTTTTAAAGAGCTGGAAATTGGACTCTGAGCTTCCTCTTTACAAGGAATACTTTTGTTTACAGAGCCTACACATTTTTGACAAATCTGCCTCTTTAAAAGTAAAAAAAATGTGTTGAAAAACAAGCTTAAAAATGTTAAATGTTGCACCAAAATGCAAAACATTAGTCTTAAATGATTGCAAAATTTGTTTCTCCCTGTTTGTGCTGTCAACCCCTCCAAGTTCAAGTAGTGACTGAAACAATCTTAAGAAAAACGTAATTAATCCATAATTAATTTTTTTCAATCTTTCGCAATAAATATAACTTAAATTCATGAACCCTATTTATTTCCTTGGTTTGGCTCTAAAAATTAAATATGCGAGTCCAGTCTATGCTGAACATTTTTACACTTTTTAAAAGAATATTTAAAAAGGCTGTTTTCCTGAAAGGCTATGTTAACGCAAACCATACTTTCCTTGAATGGAAGCCATGCTTGTATTTGGTTCTATATTTTTTTATGCTCACCCACATTGGAATTGACCGCTTTTGTTGAAACTGTCGCATTGAATCATCATTGTAAACATTATTTAATCCATTCTGAAAGCCATCTGAACTGTGTGATATCTGTTTCTGTCCAACCCCCACCCCTGATATTTTCCAGAAATGGATTCCGGGAAGGTACCACCCCCAAGCCTAGACGCGCTGCAGTGGCTGCCTCCAGCTCCTCCTAAAATATACACATTTTTGTTTAAATAAATGTGACCAACAGACAAAAGTTTGTTCTCTTCTTGTTGATTACAAATCACGTTTTCTTTTTTTTCGGTCGTTTGGTGACTTTGTTTCTCTCAAGCAAGCCCACATGTTCAACTATCTTAAGATATAAAAATGAATGTTTATAGCAAAGTACTTTCTGTAAACTTCTCAAGTGTTATCTACCAAGTTGACCGAAGATAACATTGCACAAATCAAATGTGCATAAATTATGTCCAAGTTCCCTCGCTTTGGAACAGCCTCAACACCATAATGTAAATATTTTAAACCTGAAACAATACTCATAACGTCACATAAGTGGTTTTTCTACATCAGCTGGAAAAGTTAAAGGTTGGCCTAGCCGCAAAAACATTTATTGGGCCCACCTTGGAGGACTTGGGAAAAGTTAATCCTAGAGAAGATTAATGGTAGCACTGCATTCTTCAAGTGTTTTGCTTCTGGCCCACTGGTTCTTGCTAAATTTCTTAATAAAAATAACATCTGCCAGCATAAGTTTAGAAGTAAGTTTCACTTCTGCTTTGTTATTTGCAGACCACTCACTATCTGCCATTAACAGCATTAGACGTCCAATCCGTTTATACTGTGAAGGTGATTATTCATGGCATGCATCTTTTGGGATATGACAGAAAACCAACGCAAGCCTGGGGAGAGCATACCGACTACACAGCCAGGACAGAACCCACCAGGTATTTGTACCTTCGGTCTCAGAACTGTGAGCCGTACGCTCTAACCACTTGCTTACTGTGCTGCCTCCATATTTAATCTATCTTTTATTTCAATTATAATTTATAGTTGGGTGGTTAGCGTGTCGGCCCCGCAGTGTGTCCTGGGTTCAAATCCAGGTCGGTCTGCCTGTGTGGGTTTTCTCTGGGTACTCTGGTTTCCTCCCACATTCCAAAGACATGCATGTTAAACTGATTGGACACTCTAAATTGCCCATAGGTACGAGTTTGAGCGTGAATGGTTGGTTGTCTTGTACCCTGCGATTGGCTGGCCACTAATTCAGGGTGTCCCCCGCCTCTGGTCCAAAGTTAGCTGGGATAGGCTCCAGCACCCCCTGTGACCCTAGTGAGGCTAAAGTGGTTCAAAAAATGAAATTTATAGTCGTTTCTATTTTCACTTATTTATTTTTAATTTGGGCTGTTTTGGTCTTTCCTAAAACATGTAGCAATGAAAGTGTTCAAATGTTCTCTGTGTCAGGATACGTGAGTGACGGTAGGGGGCGATATCACGCAGGCTCGGTGGGGAGGTTGACCCAGCAGTGGCTGTGGGAGGGCCGGCCCACAGGTGAAGGCTCCCCTCGGCGGGCTTTTTTCCCCACGTACACTGGAGCTAACTTTTCTCACTCCGCCGTCTTCATTCCCCTCAACGGCGGATTCGAACCGTGTTTTGCACTCTTGGAATGACACCGCACTGATTTTCTGTGATGAAACGTAAGTTTAAAATGTTAAAAAAAGTGTTTAAACCCTTGCTTTTCTCATGTTAGCCAACCCCGACTCGTTCTCGTTTTCCACCCCGCCGTCTAGCCTCTATCCTCGGATGCTTCTTCGGTCTTCTACTGCTCCTGCGGGAAATTGCGGGCCACGGGGATGAAGTGGCTTCGGGGTCAGGTAGGTCATTGTTTTACCGGCCAGTATGCACTTTTGTTTTAACTAACGTAAAATTTGGGTATTTAAACATTCCCGTCAACAGAGCCATATGAAGCCTTTTTTTTACTTCAGTGCTGGGGTTCTTCCAGAATTGGAGGACGTTTTACAGTTTTACAACCCCTCCTTGCGAATTTAAACTTTTTCTTAAAATTGATCCATCTTATATATTAATTAATTTCCTTTCCTTTTTTTCTTTTTGTTTGCTGTCTTGTTCTTAAATGTTAAACCTCTTACCAAGTCACCATCATAAATAACAAGCTGTTTTTAAGTTAACTCTTCAACTAATTCATCCTCTTTCTTTAAAATTATTTAAAAAATATATTACCCATCGCAAAATACATACAGGCAACACTACTACTAGTACAATTGGATGCCATATGGAGGATGTCAATTGGCCCCTATATGAGTGAAATGAAAACATTTTTAAAAATGTACAGACAAGTAGAGGTAAAATCTTAACCCCGAAAATAATAAACATGCAAAATTTATTCGTGTTGAAGTGCAGGTGCACAAGTTTCATTTGCATCTCAAAAGCTTTTGGAACCTGAAAATTTCGTACGTAGAGGCATTCGTCAGTAGAAGTGTGACTGTACTAGGTTGTTCAAAGGTTTCTATTGGACTGTGGTAATGCTCAACAGCCTGCTGTTGCTTGTCTTAACCTTTCAGATGTCATGCCAAACTGCCATAAAAAATAGAAGCAGTTTGCGCTCACCCAATCCGTAACACTAAAGCTGTTAAGAACTGCTGTGCGACTACTTTATGAATGAACTATTAGCACTTTCTTGAGGAGTGAGGGGCATCCATGACATCTGTTTTTGGGACCAGATGAAACCCCCTTAGGGAAGGAGGCGCAGCTGCAGGAATTCATTGTTCTTGTCACGAAACAGACTTTTCCTGTCCAACTTTCTGGTCAGACATGCAGTTTGACCAGTGCTGGAGTGACTCCACTAATACAGCGGATGTTATCGTCTGTCGTGTATGTGAACAAACAGTTTCAGCTCCTCTCATGTTTATCTGCTCCATAAGATTACAACAGTTGTACATTTTGTGCCTCCACCCATATGACGGCATCTGTTGTTTTTTTCTGACACTGAGCTTTTTTATTTGATCCCACTGGTTGTGATGCTACGGTCATCCATGAACGGAGTCTGGTACTCCATAGACTAATGGGGTCAAACATAGGGTGTGTGGGCCGAAAGCGGCACTGGTTTGTTCTGCCAGACGGGCATGTTGCAGCTCATTCATACTGCATGTATAGAATGCGTTATGCCCTGAACCGATATTCAGTATCACTAGAGGTGGGATCGGGCCGAAAAAATCTGCCCCGACCCAACCGGGCCCCCGGGTATTAATTTTTGGCCTGGCCCGAGCAATTAACTTGATTTGCAGGCCCGAGTCCAAAGCAAACCCAAAATTTCATATTTTATTTGTGAGAAGTCAGGAGAAGCAGTGGTGATTTATGATAACAGATAAAAGCCTGTCTTTTGTAATAAAATCTAAGTTAAACAAGACTGAATAAACATTTACATCTTTTATATGATAATCGTACGGCCCAGTGGCGGGCAGTGCATTTTCTGGTAGCGCCTTCAGCGTATCAATCCAACCCTCAAAAACTATTTTATGGCTATAAAACCTCTACTGCAGCTACAGCTGCGACACATAAAAAATAATCAATAAATTAATGCACAAAAATGGGGAAAAATCCACTTCCTAGCAGCATTTCATGATTAAATACAAATACTGGAGCTTTTCAGACATTAAAACCAGGCCAGGGGGTGATTTTCCCGGGAAAAGACAGCGATGAACGTCAATGGCGTACGGGCAAACATTGCCCGAAAATGGGGTAAAATCCAGCCGAAAACAGCATTTATTGATTAAATACAAATACTGGAGCTCTTTAGACATCAGAACCGGGCTCGGAGTATCATTTCCCCGGTAAAAAGACAGCGATGAACGTCGATACGTCCATACGTGAAATGACAAAAAATGCACTAAAATTAGGTAAAATCCACTTCCTAGCATCATTTGTTGATTGAATACAAATACTGGAGCTTTTGAGACATTACAACCAGGCCAGGGGGTGATTTTTCCCGGGAAAAGACAGCGATGGACGTCAATGGTGAAACGCCAAAAATTAAACTGGGGTAAAATCCAATTCCTAGCAGAATTTTGTGATTAAATACAAACACTGGAGCTTAAATACAAACACTGGAGCTTTTCAGATATCAGAACTTGGCCCACAATTGAAATATTATTTAGGAATATAGCCATATTTGTAATTTTACTCACCAAAAATCATTTTTACACAATATCCATCTTTCTTTCTTCCTTCTTTCCTATCGCCATCGAAGCTAATGATGAAAGTCGAGCCTGTCCTGTCATATTTCCGGCATAGTCCGTTTTGAAAATAGCATTAAATCAACACAACAATATACTATTTGCTTGTGGAGCTAAGTTAGCGCGCTGAAAGTGCCCCACACACCATTTTCCCGGCTGTAACAGGCTTGCTAGCTTCGGAGTTGACCGCCCTTTCTTAATGATGTCCATTTTTTTCTGGAAAAGTCCGTCTGGAAAATAGCTTTGTGAGCAAACAGAATCAATTTGTTTTTGCTTCTGCTTCTGTCGGCCATAGTGGGTGGAGTTTGCGATCTCTGCTGCCTCGGGTACTGCTTTGGCCCGCCTACTAGCCAATCATAGTTTGTGAACGCAATGACATGTCCCAGCCAGCAAAATGTTAACGCCAATGAAAAATCATTGTGGGGTTGCCAACTCGAAATCTGATTGGTTAAAAGCAACAGTCTAGTTTAATGCAGCAGAGCCCACAAGAACTGATTGTGAAGGCTTTGAGGCAGATCTGATCTGGCAACAAATAATGTCTGAAATGTGATTGGTTAAATGCTTCAATATGAAAACACACATCTGGAAGCAGTGCAACCAGGGGTAAAAGCAATGAAAGGAAGCTAACAGACCATTTGGAATAATAAGTATTGATGGACAAAATATAATATGATTCAGATATTTCTTAGGCCAGCAGAGAAGGCCCTGACGGCCCGCCACTGATACATATATATACCTATATATATATATATATATATATATATATATATATATATATATATATATATATATATATATATATATATACACATACCTATATATATATATATATATATATATATATATATATATATATATATATATATATATATACAAATTCAGAAAAGAAATTGAATGCATTTTCTCAGTATAGAATTGGGATTTGGTAACGGCACATTTAGAACCATTGAGTTAACTTATTTGACAAGCAAATGAACTCGTACGGCCCACATGGGATGCCATGAATGTGGTCTGCCAACCAAAATGAGTTTGACATCCCTGCTATAGACGGCGTGAGCCAAGTTCACATAGCAGGCAGATTAGATCTGCTCAGTGTCTTTGGCTAGGACAGGGGGCCAAGAGGGGCATGCCGGAGCATGCTTGAAGACAACCTTTTTCCCGTCAAGTCAACACTGTGGAAACAGTGGGTTACTTTTGTAAGCAATTAGGAATAATTTTGCAGGATTCAAAACTTTATTTCAGGTGTCAAATTGTGTATAAGCCACAGGCGATACTTTTTCTGTTTGTATAGTAAGGCAGATCCCTCACACTTTCACTAGAGCATGGGTGTCAAACTCATTTTTTGTTGCGGGCCACCTTGTAGTCGTTTTTTTGGGAGGGTTTCTCGACAATTAAATGTATAATTTTGAGTTCGCAAAATTATTAATTCAATTCCGAACCTACACAAAAACAGACTGATTTTTCATCTGAATCTTAAAAGAAGTTGTTTTGAACTATTCAAGACATTTTTATTGGCAGGTGGGCTCGGCTCAAAGGTTCCTGCAGTGATGCCTGTTTAATCACTTAGACAGCTTTTACCTTATTTTTCAGACTATAAAGTGCACCGGATTATAAAACGCTCTATTAACTGAGACTTCATTTTCATTCATATTATTTGTTTTATTGTTTTATATAGTAATTGTGTGCCTCGAGAACTTTACTGTAGTAATATAATGCCTTTATGCGCCAACAAATGAGCTTTTATCGATAAGGTGTACTGTCAATTTTGGAGAAAAATAACAGATTATAATTGCAACGTATAGTCCCAAAATATGTTAATACAGTAATCCCTCGCCATTTCGCGGTTCAACTTTCACAGCTTCACTACATTGCTGATTGTTTTCAGGGGAAATTCTTTTTAATTTTTTTAATGTTTTTACGTTTTTATTTTTATTTTTTAAGTTCATAAAATGTGAAAATCCACGCTGAAACTCTCATGCGGAAGAAACTCCCCTGTCTTCTGCTTGCTACCAGGACTCAGCTCTGAAGGAAAAAAAATATTTATTTTTAATAGGGGTGACCCTACTTCGCGGTTTTTCGATTATCGCAGCTATGTCTGGTCCACATTATCCGCGATATTCTAGGGATTACTGTACTTAATTTCTATATTTATCTGAAATTGTAAGCCACACGTCCAGAAAAGCAGATGCTATGATTTAAGTAGGTGACACTGACACTTGTTGATGCTTATCTCCGCAGTGAACCCGTGCTGTTTCTTGCCTTGTCAACATTTGGGCGTGTGCGTACGATACACAGATGAGCGCTACGAATGTGACTGCACCCGCACCGGCTACCATGGGGAGAACTGCACCGTCCGTGAGTACACTCTTCCCACCCCGCAGACCTGTGACATCCCTTCATATCCTGTTTGCAATAGTGAGGAAGTTTAACTATTCCAGATGGTGAGGCTTATTTCTCAGGAGTAAAAATATAGATGATGATGAATAGTGTTCCACTGTAAAATACAGGCAGTCCTGGAATTCCTTTCCTACACAGGCGATGTAACTTGAATTTCACCAATTTCATTATACGCAGCTGTGTATGATTCCAATAAAGGCTTTTGATTTGATTTTTGAACTTCCGCACGAGTCGGATTTCAATGCTAAACTCAAAATTGACGTCAAATACTTACGTAATTAATTGGTTTCAGAACTTGTTTCGTAACTTGGATTTTTCGTAATTAGGGCAGAAATTTACATGTATAAATTATCTAATTCATTCCACGGCCCTCAAAATAATGACCAACTTGACCCTCTAAAATTCATCAAAATGTCCTAAATTTGTATGAAAGATGTGAGAAACACACAAAAAAACCTAAGAAAATTATTTAATTTCGTAAAATGAATAACAAGCATGCAAAAACATTTTCTGTTCATGCATGTGCATAAGTGTAAAGAGGAAGCTAATGTTAGGCAACAAACAAGCACACGAAGTCATGCACATAAACACATCTAAACAAGTTCAAATTATGAATTGAAAACAACTTAGCATTAAATAGCTGCTTTTTCAGAAATAATCGACTCCATCACTGTATGTCCTGCAATTTCTTCCTCCTCCATCCAAAGGAGTAACAGTTCCTCCATCTTGTTGTTCAGTTCAGATAGCCCATGCCAAAGAGTTTTAACGCTTCCTTTCTGCTTCAATATCGTAGCGATGGTTGGTGGGTTATGGCTGGATTGCCTTGCAATATCCATATCCATGGCTGGATATCAGGGCCAGCTTCTTAATTTCATTCGTACCAGTGATTTCTAATAAAGAACAAAGTTGCTTTAACAACTTAAAAAAAACATGTAGCGGTTTTTTTTTGTGAGACAGCCAATGGGAAACCAGTCGAGTGTAGAGAGATTGTCAAGGGAGATGCAACGCTACCACGACAATTTCAAAATAAAATAACGGATATAGGAAACGTATTAACGTTTTGGGGGATTTTGTAATTTGGGTCTTGTTTTCGTATATTGGAACAGTAATTTGCATGTCAAAAGGTTTCGTAACCTGAAAATGTTGTATGTTGAAGCATTCGTAAGTCTAGGTACCAGTGTACTTATATACTGTAGTATAAAAAATGGAAATATATTACAATTAAAAACAATATATGTTATGTTACATTATTGCTGAGAGGTTAGGCTTTTAAATCGTTTATTTGCAACACAGAACATGACTACTGTGACGCCAACAAAACAAAACCAAAACCAGCTGACCAATTTGTCCACCCATCCATCTCACCATCATACCAGACATGCGGTGTGTTTAGAGACAGTCTGAAAAACAAAGCACTCAACACATCAACATTACAACATGAAGCATTCAGGCAACGGGATTCTTTTTATTGCCTTGCTTCCTTTTAGTTTACGTGAAACGGAAGTTAATTCACTTTGACTCTCGGTGACGTAAGGTCCGTGTGACATTAAAGCTCCATTTGGCAACGAGCGAGGCTTTTTCATTCAATGGTTCAACTTCGCTCTTAGCATACTACTATAGATTTGCGTCGTTAAAAGGTTTTTAAGAATGTTTGTCGGTGTTTCCTTTCCCCGTTGTTAATACGGTTTCCATGGTAATTGCTATTCTTATGACTGAACCTCTTCTTTGGGGCCATCATGTGGAGGAAGGCGAGCCAAAAATGCAAACACTCCCAAACACAGACAAGCACTATGCATTAGCTAAGCAGAAATTGTGGTGCCTGGGACTTAATGGTGGACGAAGCACGAGCATCGTTAATTCAAAACGTCATAGGTCAACGACATCAGAATCTGAGTATACTCCCAGTACTGCCAATGTTATTCTCACCTTTTGACTGTTCTATTGTATGAGTAATTGGTACCCGAGTGAGCTGCATCGCAACGCACCCTTTCCCCATTTCTCTTCTGCACCCAGATATTTGAAAGGAGCAAATTTGCAATCTATTTAAGGACGGCAGGTACCCAAGAACGGAATCACCCTTTGAAATCTGTGTCCTGTAACCTGGTCCAACACTTTCAATGTCTTTTGGGTCCAAATAAAACTAGGCCAAGCATTTTAAAAAATACATTTTCTTCAGCGGCTTCTTGAGACTCAACACAATACACGAGTACTCGGAGTTGAGGCTTGCATGTAGAACAGTCTACATTGTGACAAAATAACTCTTAAGGCAAATATGACTATTGATATTTATCACGTTATAAAACAATCTGTCTGACAAGCAGTTAGTTACATTTTCGGGTCACCTCTTGTTAGTTTTATGGCTCTTTGGATCACTTCCTTGTTAACTCATTGCTGCTTTGATAGTGGTAGACAACCAATCGTTTTTGACCGGGTAATTGAACCAAAATGTGACAAAAGCAAGCCGAAAAGTGCAGTAGCGCACATGCTTGATCACACAAATCTCCGATGTCAAAATAAAAGCCCGCGATGATCCTTGAACAACCCTGATCTACACACACCGCCTTTCCCAAGAACATAAGCTTTTACCAACGGTATCTCTTACTGTCCTAACACAGCGGAGTTCTGGACCAGGGTGCGTATCCTCCTGAAGCCCAAGCCGGAAACGGTGAACTTCATCCTCACGCACTTCCACTGGGTCTGGGATGTCATCAACAACACTTTTATGCGGGACGTTTTGATGCGGCTTGTCCTAACAGGTCCCAAGCCCCCCCAAAACAGGAATTTCATTGAATTGCTTTCACATTTTTAAAACATGTGTGCGCTTCTGGGTGTGTGCGCAGTAAGGTCCAACTTAATCCCCAGTCCTCCAACATACAACTCAAAATATGGTTACCTCAGCTGGGAGGCCTACTACAATCTAAGTTACTACACCCGGATTCTTCCCCCAGTGCCTGAAGACTGTCCTACACCTTTGGGTGTCAAAGGTTAGTCACACTATCACTTTTTTAAAATTAATAATATTGCAAACTGGATTCCAAAAATGTTGGGTCGCTTTACAAAAAATGAATGCAATACAGTAATCCCTCAATTATCGCGGTTAATGTAGACCAGACATGGCCGCGATAATCGAAAAATCGCGAAATAGGGTCACCCCTATTATAACTTTTTTTTCTCCTTCAGTGCTGAGTCCTAGTAGCAAGAGTGGCTTCCGCTTACGAGTTTCAGCGTAGATTTTCCCATTTTTATGAATTTTTATATATATATATATATATATATATATATATATATATATATATATATATATATATATATATTAGATTAGAACTTTATTTCATCCCGTATTCGGGAAATTTCTTGGTTGCAGTAGCATATATTATATATATATATATTTTAAATAATTAATAGCGGGAAAAAATCACGAAGTAGTGAATTCGCAATAAGTGAAGGATTACTGTAATGTGGAAATGCCAGATTAAATATGTATTCCAAATAGAACCGAGATAAGTTTAAACTGAAAAAACATGGAAACCCACTATTTTTAACACATAGCAATGATTAGTAATGTCTTTGCAGTCGACATTTAGTAGTCTTTCAAATGTCTAAAAAAAACTAATTCTTCAAAGTTTTCTCTGGCTGTCAAATTCCCGGCGGCCCGGTGAACAGAGGTTAGCACATCCGCCTCACAGTTCCCAGATCGAGGGTTCAATCCCCGGTGGGTTCCGACCTTCCTGTGTAGAGTTTGCATGTTCCCCCTGGGCCTGCGTAGGTTCTCGCGAGGTACTTTGGTTTCCTCCCACATCCCAAAATCATCCATGGTAGGCTAAATTGACCATAGGTATGATTGTGAATGATTGTCTGTCTGTTTGTGCCCTGCAATTGGCTGGCAACTAATTCAGGGTGTCCCCCGCCTGCTGCCCAGTGTGGGCTGAGACAGGCCACAATACCCCCATAAAAAGGAATGAATGAATGAATGGTCCTGGAACCCTGAAATAGTCACGTTAGGATCAATGTTTCCTCTAAACTGCGCGTGTGCGCAATTGCGCACTACTCTCGTCTTCTCTGCGCACAGCAAATCATATGGAGCGCACAAAATAAAATCCCATTTTTTTTTTTTTTTTTTTTTTTAGCTGTGAGGCCGACGCGCGAACCACTCATTCGCCAGGCCGCCCATTCATAGATATTAATCATTACATTTTATTATTACTAAATCATTTATGTGTAGTAGTAGCTTTCCCACATCATTGTATTCTACTTTTATTCCCAATTAGTCCCAACATTTTGGGAACCGTTTTGCCGCAAAATCTGTTTCCATTAGGCAAAGGTGGGCTGCCCGACCCTGAGCTCCTCGTGGAGAAGCTGCTGAAGAGAAGAACGTTCAGGCCCGATCCGCAGGGATCCAACATCATGTTTGCTTTCTTCGCGCAGCACTTTACCCACCAGTTCTTCAAGACCTTCAACCAAATGGGTCTGGGCTTTACAAAAGCCTTAGCTCACGGGGTCAGTTCCCTCCAGTAGATTTTAAGAGACACACAACACTTTTATTATGTACATCCCAGCAGGAAACTAATGTTGTTTAATCATTTGAAGAAAAAAACAATAATTTAAGATTTTAAAAGCCAATCATGTGTTGTGGGAAAGTGCAAGAAGTCATACAATTTCATATTCAGAGAGAAAAAAAATAATACGAATATAACGAGATTCAAATTGAACTATGACAAGGTTAAAATCAAAACATGATGAACATTAAATTATAAATTCGGTCAAAGATCTGTTTTTACATTGGCCCACACGTAAGAATGAAAGCTAAAATGCTTCAGAATTGAATACCTCCTGTCTGTCCAGTGCTGCAATCTTAAATTTCATTCAAATTGCAAGAAGTCATACAATATAATATTCAGAGAGAAAAATTAATATGAATATAACGAGATTAAAATTTAACTATTGCAAGGTTAAAATTAAAATATGATAAACATTAAATGATAGATTATACTATTACAAGATTCAAATTGTAAAACTGTCATTTAGTTGCTTATTTTTATCTAACATAAACCGGAATTTGTTTGGTTTCTAGGGCATCAACTTTTGGCGACAAAGTCTGTGTGAGCACATTTTTTTTGCGTAATATTAGGAGATTTAAATAATATTTGAAGAAAATTATGCAATTAAAAACATTACATTACTTATTTTTGCATCACTCGAACCGGAAGGGGCTCAGGCTCCGCAGACATCAACTTTGGTGACATTAGGTCAGTGTGAAAAATTTGATTTTGGAATAATTTTGGAGGTTTATGTAATAAAACTTTGATGAAAATGACTTGTTAATATAGGCGACATAAATATATAGAAATATAGGCGTTTCAAAATAAAAGATTTTCAGATGGTGGCGTTCCTTGAGATTTTTTCAATGCAAAAAGTGTGCCACAGCTCAAAAAAGGTTGGAAAACACTGGTATAGCTGATGTTAAAAAACAATTTCATTTTTAAAAAATGATTTCCTCCATCATCAGAAATATAAAAAAATTACGATTTGCGTACTTAAATACGGTTAGCACCCGTCTTTTACATGAGTACCATTCTATGAGAAAAATTGGGACAGACTGAAATATATAAATACGTCCTCAAATAAATACTTAAATGTGTCACTAATGAACTAAAATGAATGATTAAGTGTCATTAAATCTGTCATTCATTCATGAAAATACCAGCTCATTTAATGTAAAAAAAAAAATACTATTCAATGATTTCACGGACAGGTTGTAGCACTCGATGAAATTATTTTATCTGTCAAACTCAGCCATTAAATTGGTTGCCCAACACATAAAGCCAAAATGGTTGTGTGTGTGTGCTTTTGTGTTTGTTGAGCCACAGGTGGAATACTTCTCCTAAATTCGCAATAACTAAATTACGCCTACAACTTCAATTAACTCCTCTGCTTTGCACAATACTTGTTCTTACATGTTGCATACTACATGGCTTTGGTCACACCCACTGATTTTAATAGTTGAGTTTGACTGATAAAATTGTGAAATAATTACATGTTTTACATTATAGAACTGGTATTATAATTGATAATGGACACATTTAAGGACACTTTTATTTATTCAATTCACGTTTTGATATGAATGACATTTATTTAAAGATCTATTTATTTCATTTGTTAGCCCCCTGCTACCCATAGTTGGCTGGGATAGGCTCCAGCACCCCCGCAAACCTTGTGAGGTTAAGCGATAAAAAAAAAAGAATCAGTATGTCAATTAAAAAAAGGGCTCCGGGTTTAAAGAAATTTAATTTGCCGTCAACTATTTAGTTGTTTGTGTTTTAAAGGGTTAACAGACTTAAAATTTTAAATGTTTAACAGTTTCTCCTAATATTACAATTTCTTATGGTATTTCAAATTTGTTTTGAGGTTGTATTTTTTTGTCATTGCCAAGTAGTAAAAGTCGTTGCGATCCTATGTGTAATAATCCCACTTTTTTTTTCTTGTATAATATAATCCTGTATAACTTTTGATCATATTCTAAATCAAATCAAAAGCCTTTATTGTCATCATACACAGCTGCGTATAACGAAATTGGTGGTGCTACTCCAAGCTTTTCAAAGTTTGTTTTCCCAGTAAAAAAAACATAAATAGTAGTATAAAAGTATAAAAAGTCACATCCTGGCTAGGTGAATTCTAAATTATTGCACAGAATTCTAAAATATTGCACAGAATTCTAAAATATTGCACAGATTCGGAAATATTGCACAGATTCTAAAATATTGGACAGATTTCTAAGATATTGCACATTGTTATTGCACACCCGGAAGTTATTGCACAAGTTATGCTCAAGTTCAGAGTCCTGATAGCCGTGGGAAAAAAAACTGTCCTTAAGTCTATTTGTCCGTGCTTTAATAACTTGTTTTCCAAATTTTTTACTTGAATGCAAAATTGTACAAATATTTTTTTAATCTATAATTTTTATTTATAAATAATAATTTTCTCATATAACTTTCCTACCAAAATGAAGCACCTATTTTTTTCTAGTAGATTTTCTTTAAAACTGTTCTTATAAAGGTAGTCCATAATATAGCAACTTTTTCAATCTGGAAATTCATCTCTTTTTATCAAAATTTATACATTTTATTTTTACTGTGCCATTCATGTAAGGCAGTATTTTTTTTTAAATTTTACTCTAATAATAATACTATCACAATGTTTTTGTGCAGGTGGATGCAGGGCACGTTTACGGAGATAACCTGGAGCGGCAACTTCACCTGCGACTTTTAAAAGATGGGAAACTCAAGTATCAGGTGGCTTACACTCCTTCTTCGGTATAATTAGTAATGCACATTTTGGGGGCTTATTTTTGCTGTCACCAGCTCGTCACCATACTTTTGCTGCAAAATATTTCTAATTTAAATATGAAAATGTCTGTGTTTTGTTATTTTTTCTCCCCATTAGTTGATCAATGGAGAGATGTACCCTCCCTCTGTAGCTGAAGCCCCCATAGAGATGGATTACCCCTCAAACGTGCCCCCCAAGGATCAGTTTGCTATCGGCCAGGAAGTATTTGGACTCCTGCCGGGTTTGGGATTGTACGCCACTCTGTGGTTGAGGGAACACAACCGAGTGTGCGACATCTTGAAAGCGGAGCATCCCAGTTGGGATGACGAGCAATTGTTCCAGACCACGCGGCTCATCATCATTGGTGAGGGAATTCGACGTTAAATTTTGACCTTTTTTGTCCAGGAATCAAACTGCGAGCAAGTGAAAATAACAGCTGGATTACTTTTTTTTTAAAACTTGTGTGATGACATAACATTTGTTTGGATTGCAAACTATACAATAGAAAGAGTTAAGGGAAAAACACTGTTGTAACGTTGTTGACGCAGCTGAGTGGTTAGCAGTGCGAGACCTGGGTTCAAATCCAGGTCGGTCCACCTGTGTGGAGTTTGCATGTTCTCGTCGGGCCTGCGTGGGTTTTTTTCCGGGTACTCCGGTTTCCTCCCACATTCCAAAAACATGGATGGTAGGCTCTAAATTGCCCCTAGGTATGAGTGTGAGCGTGAATAGTTCTTTGTCTCCTTGTGCCATGTGATTGGCTGGCCACCAATTCAGGGTGGTTCCCCCGCCCCTGGCCCGAAGTCAGTTGGGATAGGCTCCAGCACGCCCCGCCACCCTAGTGAGGATAAAGCGGTTCAGAAAATGAGATGAAAAGTGGTATTGCCCAAAATATCCGCAGTTTAAAAAGATTATTCCAAACAAATAAGACAACAACTTTTTATCAATCTTCGTCTTTGTCACCTTGCAGTTTCATGCATGTCAAGTCTAATTTGGGTGCAAATAAGCAATACCCTCAATTTAGTTATCATTTTTTTGGCGACAAATACAGCGTATATGTGAGAAAATATAGTAAACAACACAGAGAAAGAACATTTAGACAATACAGATCAGTCTATGCCGCTTCTCCCTGTCCACCCTTCAGTGGCTCCCGCTCACAAGACAACTCAATATTTCAGACTATATGCAAAGGAACAAGTGGGTGTCACTTAGAACATGTACTGAGTTGAGAACAAAATGTGCAATCTTCCCTTCCCTATCTAAACAGTCAGGAACAAACCCACCATTGTTTTACCTACAGACTTCCTGACTCCAAACTAAATGATACATAAATGACCTACCTACAGTTACACATTATTTTTAAACAATGAAAGAATGCATGTGATGATAAGAAATATTTCTCCACTATTTTTTACTGTCCTCCCCAGGTGAGACCATTAAAATAGTGATTGAAGAATATGTGCAGCACCTCAGTGGCTATCTTCTGCAGTTGAAGTTTGACCCCACTTTGCTCTTTCAATCCCAATTCCAATATTCAAATCGTATCGCCCTGGAGTTCAGCCAGCTCTACCACTGGCACCCCTTGATGCCCGACAGCTTTCATATCAACGGGGATGAAATCAACTACCAGCAGTTCCTTTTCAACACGTCCGTGCTCACCCATTACGGTGTGGACAAGCTCGTGGACGCCTTTTCCCGTCAAGTGGCCGGACAGGTGAGAAGCGCTAACACAATGGGGCCATTCAAATCCGATTGAACCGTAATGTAACTAAGTGAATCATTATTTTTTATTTTTTGGAACGGCATCAATTCTTCCTGTGTTGCTGGATCAATATTCTTTGACATTTTGCATCCGGGCATGACTTGACTCATTGTTCTGTCAGTTTACACCATAGGTGTCAAAGTGGCGGCCCGGGGGCCAAATCTGGCCCGCTGCATCATTTTGTGCGTGTGAAAGTAAATCATGAGTGCCGATTTTCTGTTTTAGGATCAAATTAAAATGAAGAGTATAGATGTATATTAAATTTCCTGATTTTCCCCCTTTAAAATCAATAATTGTATTTTTTAATCCATTTTTTCTGTGTTTTTAGTTCAAAAATCATTTTGGAAAATCTAAAAATATATTTTAAAAAAAGCTAAAATAAACATTGTTTTAGATCTATAAAAAATAGAATATTCAGGGATTTTAATCCATTTATAAAAAAAAATCTAAATGTTATATCTAAAATGGTCCGGCCCACATGAAATCGAGTTGACGTTAAATGATAGATGTACATTACATTTCCTGATTTTCCCCTTTTTAAAACCAATCAAAGCAATTTTTTAAATATTTTTTTCTTTTGTGTTTTTAGTTCAAAAAGCATTTCATAAAATCTAAAAATAAATATACAAATATTTTCCATTTTCCACTTATAAAAAACATGATTAAAAGACATTTCCATTACTAGGAAAAAAAGCTCAAATAAACATTGTTTTAGATCTATAAAAACAGACTATTTGGGGCTTTTGATCCAGTTCTTTTAATCCAATTTAGAAAAATAAAAAAAATCTAGATATTAGATCTAAAATGTCATGAATGGCATTGACGTTAATGTGGTTTACACAATCCCTCTGCATCACTGAAACTGGCAAGCGACCAGTCAAAGGTTTACTCTGCCGCTCATGAGCAGCATGAAAGGAATTTACCAATAAAATGTAATTGTCTTGATTGAACAAAGGACAGACAGTAATCCCACCGTAATGGGCTAAAAATCCAGTTTTGGCTGCGCTGAACAAGTCTTGTTCAGACTGGCAGCAAAAAACGGATATCTACCTAACCCAACCAGATTGAACGAGATTTTTTTGCATGACAGTTGCAACCGTGACGCCCAATAGATGAGTGGTTCTTTTCCCTGACTTCTTTTCCCTGAACCCTGACAGGCTGGCTGGGTTCAATTCCCACTCGGTGGCATTGGTATTGTAAAGTATAAATGGCTTTCTGTTTTTGTTTGTGCCGTACGACTGAGTGGCGACCAGTTTAGAGTCTAGTCCACCTTTCGCCAGGATTCAGCGGGGATAGGCTCCAGCCTGACAAGGATAAGTGGTGTTGAAAGTGTTGAATGAATGATTGAAACGGCGTACGGGAAGTACCGTATTTATTCGAGTATAACGCGCAAACTTTTGTACCCAAAAATGAGCAAAGTTCACCGTGTTATAGGTCTTTGCTTTTAGGACCAAATCCCGGGGAAAAACTGTCCTCCGCAGCCGTTATCATGGGAGACTAAAACCTGTCTTTCTGTCTTTGTCCGCCAGGTGGCGCGCGAGTCTACTTTCTTTTTTTAAATAAAAAAGCCAGCCCTCTCCAAATAGCCTTGGGCATGTTTATAGGGGAGGGTAAAATAACAAAAACCTGTTCCAGAGAAACGTTAGCGGGGCAACCGCTCACTCGAGTCCACCCAGGGAATGCCACCCTCACTCAAGACGAATGGAATCAATTGATCGGTGAATCTGATGATGATGAATCAGACTTTGAAAATGTTTAAATATTATGATGATTTAAGGATTTAAAATTGTAAATTCTATTTGAGAATTGTGTTCATATTGCTAGTTCTTTGTTTTTACCAGGTTTCCGTACCATATGTTGTGAATAAATGTTTTGTCATGGTAACATATGTTCAGCATTTGCCAGTTACCAGTACCGGTGCAATCCTTGGTGTGAGCTGAGAAAAGGTGAAAAATTATATCAATTTTGAGTCACAAATTATGGGTGCGCGTTATACATGGTGCGCGCTATACTTGAATAAATACGGTAGTTCCATATCCAATATGTACGAGCTGAGGTGGGCTTTTTACCATCTAAGATGTCATTCTATGCCAGATGATGCCTTCGATGGTACACCGACTGTCAATCTGACCCAGTCTGAACAGGCCCCGATCCCATTTGGATATCCACTCACTCAAAATAAAGTTAACTGTCAAGCCCACCTTACAACTCAGCCCCTTTTATTTTGCTTCTAGGTCGGCGGGGGCCATAACATGAACCCTGTGGTGACATTCGTAGCCGTGAAGACCATCCTGGAGTCACGGCAACTCCGCATGCAGCCTTTTAACGAGTACAGGAAACGCTTTAATCTCAAGCCATACACTTCCTTCAGAGAGTTCACAGGTAAGCAAAACAAAGCAACTCGCCGCTAAGGAGCACGTGACTGATACATTTTGCAAGAAAGTGAGACAAGCTTGAAAATACATGCTTGGGATAATCGACACCCACTGAGAAGTGACCCAACCCTTGTTCATTATTGTCAGTGTATATCGTAATTTTAGTTGGTGTACCGCAGAAGAACAGTGAGGAGTTGGCACGTGTTACAACTTGGTAAACTTTCACCGCTTAAAAATGATTTTCCCTTCAAAGTAACACATTTGTACTCCCTATTAAAACCATGAATATGGAGGTGAAAATTGTGGATCAGGGGGCAGCTTATACGCGAGAAGTAGGGATGTCCAAATCCGGTTACAGTTACGCTATTGGAAATTGAGCCTGAGAATGTTATTTTAAGAAAATCTGAATTAGGTTAAAAAGATGGCGTTTTTAAATTAAAGAGCTACAAAGGGACAAAATAAGATTATAAAGATGTCGTCAAAAGAAACAGAAAATTGTTTGTTTTTACTAAACAACATTTTATGAAGATTGGAATCGAGTGGACAGATATTGTGTTTTTAAGTTTTTTTTTTTTTAAAAGACCACAAAACTACATGATAATCAAGGTGGACCCTGTATTGTCAAAAGAAACAAAAAAAACAATACAATAAAATGTTCAGTAAATTGCAAATGTATTGGATTGGGCGCTACTCGGAGCAGGATTATCTTTAGTTAGCATCAGTCGCCTTTGCCCAAAGTCAACTATTAGTATCACCAGAGTTGCTTTCAATATATCTTCTTTTTTTTGTAATATAGCCTTGATGTTTATGAGGTGTATGTGTTTTAAAATAATTCCAAATATGGCCATAAACCTAGCGAATCTGCTGCATTATTTTCAAACAATTTACTGGACCTTTATTTTAAAGTGTTGTAATATTATTATATAAAAATATACTTCTGAGTCCAGTTTAGAGAATGGTCGTTGTTTTTGTTTGGCGTTTCTTGTGGTTTTGCAATTTCTTTTGCAGTTTTCAAACGATTGTATCACGTTTGCTCTGGTCAGTATCGGCAGATCCTCAAAATCAATCAATTCGAGTGGAAAATTTGTCAACGGGAAAAGCACTATTGCTTGAGCTTACTGCCTCTGGCTAAATGACAAATTCACAAATAATAGCAAAAAAAAGAATGAAAGAATTACCCCCCCAAAATTAACAGATTTCTCTCTTGATGCGACTTTTGACAGATAACGAAGAGATAGCGCTCGCTCTGGAGGAATTCTACGGCGATATTGACGCGCTTGAATTTTACCCCGGCATGCTGCTAGAGAGGACCCGGCCGAATGCCATATTCGGAGAGAGCATGGTGGAGATGGGTGCGCCCTTTTCGCTCAAAGGCCTACTCGGCAACCCCATCTGCTCCCCCGAGTACTGGAAGCCCAGCACTTTTGGAGGACGCGTGGGTTTCGACATCGTCAACTCGGCCACGCTCAAGAACTTGGTGTGCCTCAACTCCAGGACATGTCCTTACGTGGGATTCCGTGTGCCGCAGGTGGAACAAAGCGTCAGGACGGACGAGCTGTGATTATTTTTAAGGTTCTTTTACAGTCCCCCCATAAGCCGCATTTGTCGGACAAAAAAAATGATGACTGAATCGAGGGTACGGCTTATATGCGCATAAAAAGATGACATGCACTAAACTGTAAGGTGACAAAGATGAAACACCATAACGCCACAACATCTTAAAAGAAAATTGTCATTTCTGTCATTAAAAAGCATCAGGTTCTCATCAAGATAGACGTATTTATTTTTTCAAATTGAAAAATTTGATATTTTGCATTTACGAAGACAGGAATATCGACATTCCTAGATATTGACCCTAATAATGTGCTTTTGATTCATACTGTATCTCAGAAATGCCACGTGCGATGATTTTTCTTAAGATTTTCCCTTCAAACTAACACGTGTACTCCCTATTAAAACCATGAATATGGAGGTGACATTTGTGAATCAGGGGCCGGCGTATATGCGAGTGTCAGTGGTTAGACTGAGGAGAGAAAATCCTGGAAAAAAAGCATAAAAACAACTTATTTTGGAAAAAAAAAGACAAATTCATCCTACAATTAAACCAACAAACGGCGGGATTAGGTTTACTATTTAATTTACAATTTGCACAGAAATTAGACCTCTACTAGTTTAATCTAACATTATATCCATAAACCCATGGAAATTGTGTGTAATAAGGAACTTTACAATTATATGAGAGACAATCACAACAATGCATTTTTTACTCTAGTTATTTTGAATAAAAATTCAAACTATTAGTTTACCAAAAGAAAAGGTATTGTTTTGATCCACGATCTTAATTCTTTCTCATCCAAATGTCCAATTATGAATTTAATCTTCTTTTCAGAAAATACCTTTTTAATTTTCGACCCATAGTAAGCATTGCCTGTTCTTGTTCAATGAAATAAATTGGCAGAAGCAGATTTCCTGCAAAATTTGTGAACATTATTTAGTGGGAGTTTTATGGGCATAGACATCAAATAAATAAAGCTAGATTTGATAAGTCAACGTATGTACAGTCCGCCATAGAGGAACCCCGATACAAGATGGCCGCCTGTTAGTTACCTAGCTGACTCCGCTTTTAAACATCTATCATTGAATATGTGATGTTAATTTGCGTTATTAGCAATAGCACCATCTCAACAGGATTAGAGCATCACTGACGTTCGGCCACACATTTAACTCTACGGACTCTTCATAAAAATAAAGGTAAGTATCTTTTTCATGTTCGAATTACTTTTAAAAACTGGACAAATGTAACTTCCTTGTTTTAGGCTGCTAAGGGCGAAGGGATCTGATGGCTAAACCTGACCTAGCATAACTCGACGTCCTTTAGTGCTTCTTAAGAAGTAAAATAATTGGATTAGATTTGTCTTTCTCCTGTGGGACACTTTCCAAACGCAAGCCTTTTTAAAAATGTGTTTTTAATGTCGTCAAAATGACTTTTTTTTAGCCATCTGACAGGTCTACCCGAGTGCTATTGACACAAATTATAACAAATGTGTCAAATAAACTCGAATCAATCGATACAATTGAACAATACACATGCACTAGTTAAGTTTTAGTGCATTATTAATTCCTCTAAGGAATATTTTAAATTAAAGCTTCATATATTCTTTGTTATAGCACACGACAGATGCCCTAGTTTTGCTTAATACCTTTTAGTGTCACGTTTTAGATAAATGTCATTCTGAATTATTACGCCTCGCTGAACTAATCTGACCGGATTCTAACTAAACATAACTATGACTGTCTCCTCCTGAAATCAAAATATCTCATTCTTATTGATTTATATTTTCCTTTTTAAGGAGTAGTTTTTGTATTTTAGCATTTTTTTCCATTGAAATGCAGTCTTTGTTTTGACTGTATACTGACAGGTACTCAGGTGAGACGTTGCCATGACGACCCTGGATGACAAACTCCTGGGGGAGAAGCTGCAATACTACTACAGCAGCAGCGAAGACGAAGGCAGCGATAACGAGGATGATGAGGCGGAGCGCAAAATTATCCGAGGTGGTGCCGCTGAGGAGCCTGAGCTCGACTACAGTGCGGATGGCAGCGCCGTCAACACGGGTAGTCTATCTAACCTTAACCTGTTTCAATTAATCCGGGCCAGTTAGTGGCATTCAGAGAGTTTGCGTGTCGTAATTAATCAAGGAATGAAGTAACAGCTTTTATGATAGTCGCTAGATCATTTATAGATAGAAAGATTTGTCCAAATCCTCATTTTGAGCTTCTTAATAGCAAAAACATTGTCATGTTAACCCCCCCCAAAAGGTGAAAACATTAGTGATGTCCCAATCTGATACACAGTATGGAGGCCCTATACGACTATTTTTGGCGTATCGGATTTTGTCACAAAATAGAAGACGATCCAGTAATCGTGGGTGTTTTGAGACAAACATGTCTGCTAAAGGGGGAGAGGGTGGGGTGCAGCATCTCTTTAGAAACCCTTGTATTATTTTTACTGCTCTAAAAATATGGGAATCGGAACCCCATTTTGGCTGTATTCTATTCCTTTTGCTTTCATGCTCTGTGTTTGCTGCTCTATTGCTAATCATACTAAAAATAGGTGTTCCAGTTATAGAATGACATCTCAAAAAGTACCTTGTTGTTGAAAGGCGACTGTCATTGTAATAACGCAGGACCAAAGGGTGTGATCAATGACTGGAGAAAGTACAAGCAGCTGGAGGTGGAGCAGAGACAGGAGCAGAAGAACGAGATGGAGCGTCTCATCAAGAAGTTGTCCATGACGTGCCGCTCTGACCTGGACCTGGAAAAAGACAAGGAGAAGCAAAAGGAGCTGCAGGATAAAATCAAAGGCAAAGTAAGCAAAAAATGCCTGCATCCTTCTTTAAACTGGATTATTTTCTACAGCAGTGCTTGTTTATCCTTTTCATGCCAAATGCATTTCTCTGAACGATGTCTTTAAAAGCATTTTTATGTCGGAAAAAATGCATATAACAGGATTAGAACATCCTGCCTCCAAAATCCTTAACTATTTTAATTTTACTTTTTTGAGCTATGGCACACTTTTTCCAATGGCAATATCATAAAGCACACCACCATCTGAAAATCTTCTAATTTAAAGCTGTCGCCTATTTTAACGATACAGTCGTACCTAAACTTACGAAATTAATTGGTTCCAGAACTTTTTTTGTAACTTGAAAATTTCGTAAGTAGAGCAGTACTTTATAATATGGAAATTGTCTAATTCGTTCCACGGTCCTCATACAACTACCAACCAAGGTTCCCTCTAATTTTTTGTTTGTCTGGGCAGAAAGACAACCTCCCTGAGCACACTGAGTACCGGTGTGAGCAACATCATCATTGCTTGCTATGGGCACACACCAGTATCACACCTGCCATAAGCAGGTGTATGTCTACTACACATAAATGATTTAGTAATAATAAAATGTAATGATTAATATCTATGAATGGGTGGCCCGGCGGATGAGTGGTTCGCGCGTCAGCCTCACAGCAAAAAAAAAAGGGATTTTATTTTGTGCGCTCCATATGATTTGCTGTGCGCAGAGAAGACGAGAGTAGTGCGCAATTGCGCACGTGCGCAGCTTAGAGGGAACATTGCTACCAACTACACTCATTTGCATATAAAAAAATTATTACCTGAAAATTTCATACCTGGAGGCATTTGTATGTAGAGGTATGACTGTAGAGCAGGGGTAGGGAACCTATGGCTCGGGAGCCACATGTGGCTCTTTTGATGGGTGCATCTGGCTCTTTGCTAACCTGTGAGCTAAAATATGGAAATTGCTGCTGACAGAACTGAGATACTACATCTAGAACTGCTTTAATCTTCATTTTTTTTGCAGTAGACTCTTCTGGAATGCATCCTCTCATTGATTAGCAACAGCATAAGAATCTTTTAAAAAATATTCAGTTTTTTCCACTTTAAGTGGTGAAATTACAAAAAAAATTGAAAAGGCACTCGTTTACATGTATGTATTTTGACTTTTAAATTCGTAGTATGGCTCCCAAGGGATAACATTGGAAAATATGAATTGTTTGTGGCTCTCTTCGTCAAAAAGATTCCCGACCCCTGCTGTAGAGTCATTCTCATTAAATACAAATACAATTATTTTACCCTAACCTAATGATGTTGCCAAAAGGTATGCCAAAGGCCATGCAACTGTTTATTCCGAACATTACTATATAAAAAATTCAAGCAGATGACCTGTTCGTTTTTACCTACCTGCGCGCAGATGACAATGCAAGAGTACAACATGCTCCAGCAGGAAAAGGACGACGAAGATTTCCTGCAACACTACCGCGCACAGCGCATGGAGGAGATGCGTCGCCAGCTGAACCGCGGCAAGTGTTTCGAGCGCGTCCGGGAGCTATCCGGCGGCGAGGACTTCCTAGAGGCGTTGGACGAGGAGGACAAGAACACCCTGGTGGCTGTCCACATCTACGAGCCCGACGCGCCGGGTTGCGAGGCCATGAGCGGCAGCCTGGCGTGCCTGGCGCGCGAGTACCCGTCGGTCAAGTTCTGCAGCGTGCGCAGCTCGGCCGTCGGCACCAGCGCGCTCTTCCGGGGCGGCGCTCTGCCCGCCTTGCTGGTCTACAGGGGCGGCGAGCTCATCGGCAACTTCGTGCGGCTCACCGACCAGCTGGGCGAGGATTTCTTCGCCGTGGACGTGGAAGCGCTGTTGCAAGAGTACGGCATGCTGCCCGAGAAGGTCCCCACGCTGCCCAAGACCATCCGGAACGGCGCCATCGTCCAGAGCAATCTGACCGACGACGACTCGGATCTTGACATTGACTAAGAACGCCAATTTTCTGCGCGTCCCCTCCCCCCTTGCACTTTTCTTTCATTTTTTTTCTCCCCTTGTAACTTCACCCCTCATTAAGGTCCAACTTTGATCCCTTAAAAATGTTACTCTCACGAATGAATAGGTTTTCTGTTCATATTTAATTCATATTTATTCTTAAAATTTCACAATGTTATTCTAAACAAATGTCTATGATTACTGTAAATTTCTTCCCAACCCACTTGGAGGCTCAAAGGTCTGACCTCAATAAGTAACAAGTTCTGTTTTGCTTATCCTCACATGAGTCACAGGGGTGCTGGAGCCTATCCGAGCCAACTATGAGCAGTAGGTGGGGGACACAATGAATTGGTCGGTAGCCAATCGGAGGGCACACTCACAGCTAGGAACAATTTGGAGTGTTCAACCAACTTAACATGCGTGTTTTTCGGGATGTGGGGGAAATCGGAGTACCTGGAGAAAACCCACACAGATGGGCAACAGAAAAAAATACAAATGAACATGGGTAAAATAAATATACAACATAGTTGCCCCTGAAATTAAAATGGACTGTTGTAAGTTAACTTTCCTGTTAATATTGAGATGCTTAGGATTCCAGATTTTGTCCTACTTGTAAAATTCACTGTTATTCTGCTAATATTAGTCTTAGTTTCTCCTAAAAATTAAATCCTTTTCCAATAAATTCTGATCCACAGGCATTGGTCCAAAAATTGAAAAATCACTAAAGAAATTGGTTGATTTTGACAATTACATTCACAATCCAAAATGTGTGTATTATGTTTATTCATTATAGACATTTCAATTTGCAAATGTTCATTTCCTTTATTTTCATGATTTTGACTGATAAGTAATGGACATCCTAAAGTAGCCACAGAAAAAATATATATTACCGATATGAAAAAAAACTTAATATTGGTCATCTGAAAGATATGGACATCTACTGCACTCATTACTCAATCCAGGTAATGATGGCCCTCACTTTTTTTTTAATCCAATTCATTTTAATTTCCTGTCAGTCACTATATTGGGCATAAAATATTTTTTTCTTTATACATTTGCAACTGTATTCACAAAAATTCTCAGCATTGACCAATCTGACCTCGCCATAGACTCGGGTTGTCTAAACTCACTTGTAAAAGTTTGGATGGATAATTACTAACTTTTTTTATATACACAATAATCACCAAACACACATAAACCACTATTTGATGTTTAAAGGGACTTTGCTAATGTTTCATTTGTCTAAGAGGAATATTTTAGGTCAAATTTTTACATGTTTGACTTCAAGCACGTGCTTCTTAAATTGTTTTTGACTATTTAGTTGTGTCCAAATTACTTTCATCTTTTAATTGCATCCTAATATTGAAAGGCGCTATCAAATATTGAGTCTTTACCTAAGGGTGGACCTTAACCTATTGAACTATTTTAATTAAGGCATATTCATGTTTTTCACCTTTCACCCTAAAGATGTAATAGTAAGCATTCAATTTAATTTCTAAATCCACAACAAAATATGACCGTGTGGATATTAACCTATTGAAATATTTTAATTAAGGCATATTAATTCATGTTTATTCACCTTTTTTAACCACACACGCAGGTGTCTTTCATTAAAAGAAAACTGCTACCAAAAAAATGCAATTTTAGATGGAGCTCACTGATGGTAGAAAACGAATAAAAGACACCAAACATGTTAAAATATAAAAATAAATAAAAAAAGGTTCATTTTACAATTATTTTGATTCAGGCGGCCGCTAGACCCTTTTAGGCCAGGTGACTCCCATTTTGCCGTAAAGTGATACATAACCGAACAGCCAATAGTGAGTCTCTTTACTCGTTGGGTCATTACCATCATGTGAGCGATAAATGGCGTCCGATTCTAGCGTCAATATTCTCTTTTCTATGGTAGTGTTGGTTAGTGTCGTCTGACTATGAAGCGGTCCAAAAACTCCGCTAAAGCTCGTTACCAGGAGGAGTTAAACAGTCAATCGCGAAAACGCAACATTTCCCTTTTTATCCAACAAGTTGAGAAAGAAGGTAAAACGAAGTTCGGCCAATTCGCGATTACTTTTTGGTGTTTTGAATGTGCTCTTACTGCGACACGCAGCGCAAGAGCGAATGGAGGGACTGGAGTGCAAACTGGACAACCTGTTGGCGAATATCGAGCAAGTTTTCGAAGTGGAGCTCATGAAACTGCCACCAACCATCCGTGAGACGCACCTTGGGGATTTAATAACCGGTGAGTGTCGGATTCTCAATGGGTCGGCCCCTTCGGCAGCGTGTTCGCCATGTTGGATGTGGCAGGTAAGCAAGTAAAAAGCTGGGTTATGGACGAACTACAAATATTCATTTCAGTAAATGCATAAATTGACGTGAGAAAAGCGTGTACAGATGTCCTTTGGTTTTTTTTTTCTTTTAGACTTCTCTCAATCGCATACATCTGCACCCGAGTTCGAGGCTGAGCCACATTACTTTTTACCTCTGCATTTTATTACAAAACACTTTTTTTGTTCCTTATGACTTTGTCCTTTTCCGTGTTGATTAGTTTGTAGTTTTGTAGCTATGTAAAAAATCGTAAAAACATGATTCCCCGCAACTAACTCCTGAACTAACATTGTTGGCAGTGGCTCCTTAGCCTAGGGTTGGGCAAACTTTTCGGTCCGGGGGCCACATTGACTACAAAGTTGACAGACGGGCCGGGTCAGCACAAGATACGATACATATTAAAAAAAAACTGTATCCGTTAACAGTACATATGAAACATAAACAGAAAAAAAGGACTAAAGTATGACCATACTCATCACTCATCTGGGATTTATGGGGTGCTTTCTTGGTTTTCATCAGAGTAAAGGTCTGTTCACACATATGTAGAGCCAAATAACAGCAGAATCCTCTGTGCCATCTTTTGGATGTTTGGAAATTTGGCTGCACTTAATGAAGCATAAAACTCAGAGACTTTCAGGGAGTTGAACTTGTCACATTGGAGATCAATCATTTCCAATTGCAACTCCTGTGGAACCGCTTCCGGGTCTTGTGAGAAATGACATGACACCAGCTGTCATTTTTTCCAAAATCACAAAACCGACAGCAGAATTGCTCATGCAGGTCATCCAATGATTTCCTGTATTTTGACCACATAAACAAAAAAATATATAATAATTTGGACAATGTCGGCGGGCTGGATAAAAAGATCTAACGGGCCGTATATGGCCCGCAGGCCGTAGTTTGCCCATGTCTGCCTTAGCCGGTAACCGGTTAAATAGTCCCAGGGGCTATTTAGCCGGTAACCGGCCAAATAGCCTATATGGCCCCATATGGCTATTTAGCCGGTGTGACAGTATATCTTATTTATTAAGAATTATTGAAATTATTGCCAAATTTCAATTCCCAAAATGGATTGACTTTGCCTATAGCTGTTTCTACTCACACTGTACTAACACTTGTTACTTTCATGTAGACTAATTGCTTCTACACGCATGGTGTTACTTTCATGTAGACTCTGTTGGTGTCAATGGACTATGTAGACATCAGTGAGATAACGTAATACTGTTACCATTAATGTTTGTGTGCTTTTGTTAATAAATGTATGCCAAAAGTTGAGTAGGCCTAGTTATCTTTATATAAAGGTCCTTTATCAATTATCACATTAAGGAAATACACCTTATAAAATGTAGTTTCTTACTATTTACCCCCACACAGAATTCTTACCGGCTAAATAGCCATATGGGGCCATATAGGCTATTTGACTGGTTACCGGCTAAATAGCCCCTGGGACTATTTGACCGGTTACCGGCTAAGGAGCCACTGCCGATGGGGAACGCACTGTGTGAGGGTTGAGAAGCCTGTTAGATGGGTTATGATCTGATGCACAAATTGTTTTGCCATGCAGACACACTATCATATTATAATGTCCTTATACATTGTAAAACTGGTTTCTATGTACATGTTAAGACCTTCTTTCTTTTCCTATTAGCGGAAGAATGGGCTTCCAGCAAGGTGTCTTTGGCCCCACAGGTGAGCTGCTGTCTCATGGAGAGTATCAAGTAAGGTTCAAGATGTGCTGTAATTGCAGAAGTCTCCTGAGATGAACCAGCGCTCTCTCAGGAGTTTGACCAGCAGAAAAGGTGATTTAAAAAAATAGTTCAATGAATTGCCTGTAAGGGTTAAAAATCAGTTGGTGCATGAAAAGTTGAAGAAAATAATTGGACTAATATTGCATCTCCTTTGGGAAAGAGCTCCTGACTTTGTTCCCAAATTATAAATAGCAGCCATCTAACCAAGGGCATCTAATCCTAAATGCCTGAATTTTTACACATTTCTCAAAACCAAAAATTAAGATGTATTGTGTATCTAAAAAAACTGGTATGTCAAGGCATTAAGGGTGTGTTGCCTGATATCTAGCGATCTACCGTTTGTCACGATTCGATTCCGATACTACACTTCAAGACGATTGTTATTACAGATAAATTAAGTACATTTTGATATGGGACTTGAGGTATGAAACAGCGCTCTCATATGTCCAAGCATGATTACTATGTCAGGCCACGGCTACTGAGTGCTGCCGTCTTGTGGACAAAAGTTTAATTGCAGCCATCTATTGTATATTTCCTTCAAAGCACACCTGTAAAGCTCGATTCAGATCAATTTGGAATTGATAAAACAACCGTACAATGATGTGATCCATTGTATAATTGATAATAACCCCTTATCTACGTTTGAAGGAAAGTTTGATGATCCTTTAGCAGCTCAGTCTTGTTTGAGCCGAAAGAACAGCAAGACATTGAAGGCCACAACCCGAAACGGACTCTTGACCGCCACAATCAGCGCAGGAAATCTCAGGTAGGTGTTGCGACGTGTCTGTGCGACACTTAAATTTAGTGGTACCTCTACTTATGAATGCTTCAACATACACATTTTTCAGGTCACAAAACACTAACATGTAAGGATGTCCATTGTTCATTTTATAATCATTATGATTCTATCCAAGTTAAAAAAAACATAGATAGAGATGGATATAGAGATTTATATATGTATATATATCAAGGAATAACATTTGAAAATAGGAATTGTTTATGGCTCTCTTTCAAAAAGGTTAACGACCCCTGGGCTAGACCAACCCTTTCAGAGATTGCACGTTTAAACTAACGTGCTTGTGGTTTTGTTTAGTCCAATATTCTGCTGTCATTTTAATTGCTTAAATAATTTCCTATCTTTTTTCCCTCTGTCAGGCCTGCATTATGTACAAAATTTGTATATTTTTAAATTTTTATCGTGGGGAGTGTGAAAGATTGTGGAAGGAATTCTACCAATTTAATGTAAAATATGCCTCTACTTACAAAAAACCCTTCTGGAATCAATTCATTTCATAAGTAGAGGTACCACTGTATAACCCATTTCAATTCTACTCAGGACTTCCACTCCTCCTCAAAAAGGACGCCGCTGGACAAAACCTGGCAGTGAGGCCGGGCCAGGAAAACGTAAAATCAGGTAACGGGGGGTACTTGGCTGGTTTTGTGCAAGTTTGGCTCATTCATTGATTTGTCCATTAACAATGATCAATAAGGGTGAACTGACTCAATACCCAAGTGTATCATCACGTTTAACCTTTAGTAACTAAAGGTTAAACATGATGATACACTTGGGTAAAATTGCTCCAAGGTGACAGAGTGACTTAAAACTGGATGAACTAAAGTTTAGTTCATCCAGTTTTAAGTCACTCTGTCACCTTGGAGCAATTTTATTAATTGTCAAATCAATGAGTCCAGACTAGGGCCGACTTTTTTTGTTTTTTCTAATTTCGAGAAGATTTTTCTCAAGATATTAATTTGCTGATCCGATTCCCATATTTTTAGACCTGTAAAAATGTAACCATTAAATTACAAATTGTACTTTTTTTGCATTAAAGTGACCCCTAGTGGTACCTAGTGGAATATCAGTTTAGGACATTGTTAGTCTTGAATTCCTCTTTCCAGAATCCTTCCATTTTGATATGCTATCAGTGTAAACTGTGCTGAGGTGATTTGTTTAAAAAATATTTTTTACACAATTTCAATACTTTAATTATTGTGCTCCTTTTTTGACTAAATTCTGATTTAATTAGTGAGGGTGAAAATGGGGTGACAAGAACAGTGAGCAATGCTGATTTGGCTACAGAATAGAAATAAGATTTAATTTCAAGTTCCTAAGCAGACCTTTTTGATTTTATCATGCCTGTCTAGAAATGTGGTCTCCACGGGGGATTTGGACTGCTCAGAAGCTGGATCGGCCGCCCACATCACCGTGACCACGGCGCAAGGACAGGTACCAACTCTTTGTCAGGGACCGCATGGGGTCTATCAGCTGTAAATTCAGTCATCCACTGAATAATTGATAAGAAAATGTCATAAGACATTAAATGGCACAAGAATAACACGGGAGTTAATATGCTTGTCAGACATGTGGGGCTTCCGTGTTTGATTGTGTGTCTCCGTTTTGATGGCAGACCATGTGCTTTTCTGAGGAAAACAAAGACAACATTAACTTTGAGCTTTTGGACGACGTGGCGTTGCATCAAATTCAAATGCTCGGGGTAAAGTGTGGTCTCATCGGTCTTTTTTCCGACGAGGAAATATAGGCTAACACATTCCCGTGTATCTTTACAGAGGATGATCGAATACGTGTCTGGAAAAGGCCGCGGCAAAAAATGAGTCTGCGCTTTTTAACTTAATGTCTTTTTTTAATGTCGTGTTTATGGAGTGATTTTTCTAATAAAGTGAATAATCACATGTAAAATTCAGAAGTATCAGTCATGCAAAGTATTTTCTTGGTTGAAAACAAATGACATTTTGGTTAGAAACTTGGCCAGGGAAGGAATATTTTTAATTCTGTGCTGAATCACCAATTCAATCATCCTGGTATACATTGTCCTGTGTGGCAAAAAAACAAAAAAATGATAGTAGCAGATCAGTAAAGAGGTGATTTTCATTAGATTGCAGTATTGTCCTGTAAACCTTTTATTGGTGTATTTATACTTTGTAACCAAAGCACTATTTTTCTGGGCATTTTGAAAATTGAAATGTAAGGATCAATTAACATGTTTGATAATAGGACAATGGTGATGAATATCATTCAGGCACCACCCAATCTGTGCACTATGTTCAATTCCAGTAAATTTTGGTTACAAATAACTTGAACAATATGCAAATCCATTGCCTTTAAATAAAATCTCAAAACTTTTTGATTGTTGACGATGGATGTACTTCCGTAAACCCCCACATCCATTGTATGATTTGACAGCAATCACGGCTGTTTCCTGATGCAGGTTTTAAATTTATTAGAAAAAATGATTTGTGATGAGGGGTGACCATCTTTCCGTTAACTGTTCAACTTTGTACTACGCTCACTACCAATACATACCAAACACGACAGTTTCCTGATGTTTTTTTTTTTAAATAGGATGTTTTGACGTCGATGCAGTTATTCCTCAGGTAGAATTATCAAGTTTCACATCCATCCATTACTAAGTCAAGTACAAGCCCCTGTGGCTCAGTATTCTAGTAATGGTACCTCGCCGTACGATCAGCTCGTGGTATGACATGCTTTTAGTACGACGAAATTTTTATCGAATAATATGCCCGCGAGACAATAAGAATTTGGAGGTGCGACCAAGCCAGGTGGCCATGACATGAGAGGCTGTTTATCATTTTGGCGCAGTCTTTTTTGCCGCATCTCTTTCGTGTAATACAGATATCTACGAGCACTGAACAATTTATTCAGACGAGTTTCGACCAGGGAATGCACAACGCGCATGCGTGGGCAAAAAGAGGGCTTTCTGTGTAATGAAGTATACTCGTGCACGCAACACCCATAGGCAATGGCACCCTTTCTCAGAATAAAACTTCATTACCCACAATCAACACGTGGGTAGGCTGAACTGAGCGTTCCTTAGCCTCTTAGCCCCCGCGATCGCTCATTCAAGACTACTTCTCGTTGGCAAGTAGTCGTGCGTTATCCTAATGTGAGGACATTTCTGTGCATCATTTTCTGAATATTTTGAAGGGAATACAACAGCAAACAGTCCATCGATAGCGAACATGAGGGTGGAGGCATGGCAGACCACCAACCCGTAAAAAAAAGGTTAAAACAAAATTAGAATTCAGTTTTGTGTAAAGTTACATTAATGTTGAGTGTGTATACGTATATTAATCCAAGTTCATTTAAATTTGTTTGTCCGATTATGAGTGCCGTGGATAAAGTCCCCCTAAACACCCCCCTCCACCTCTGTGTATGCCGCTGTCTCTACACTCCGTGAAATGCGTCTAATTTTACTTGTATTAAACACATTTTATTACTATTAAACCACTCATTATTTGTTACTTTGTCAATATATGGCGAATTAGAAGAAATAAAACATTTTTTCCAATCCAATATCCTTTTTTTGGTGTTTTTTCAGAGGGTTGGAACGGATTAATTTGTTTTCAATTCATTTCAATGGGAAACATTCGCTCGTGTTACGAAAAGCTCGACATGCGATCTCAGTCTCGGAACGGATTACGATCGTATGTCGAGGTACCACTGTATATCTCGAAGTGTAAAAGAATCAAATTTATATTGACTGAAAATAGACATCATTGTTCAATTCTTGACTAATTATGACAATTCTGAAAAATAGCGCAGAGGTTTGATGCACATTTCCCTATAATATCTAACTATTGACCTTCATTATGTTCTGTGCATAAATGATGGAGGGGTGGATAAAAACTGCTAGTGTACACAACACCAATGACAACCTGACCAGCAACTTTACATGCTTTCAGCCTGTTAAAAAAATTAAAAATAAATAAAATTAAAATAAAAAACTCAAGAGCACCACACACTTTTTAGTAGTAGTAGTTTAGTAGCAGACTCAAACAGGCTGTTGTCACCATCAAGATAAGTAGGTCAGAGGCTGGCCCGCCATGGGGAGGCCCAGCTGAACCGTGCGGGTCATGTCCGCAGAAGGTGTGTTCCAGAAGCAGATGAGTTTCTGCGCTGACCCCTTTTCGCATAAGTAGAAGGATCATCAATATGATCATCATTACTGTGAGGATTTTTATAGGATACACACCGCGCTCTGACCACTCTTCCCAGAGATGCTGCACATCTTCGTTATGTTGCTCGTGGTGCTCCACTTGTGTTGGGTCTACAAACACAAGTGTCACTTTAAAAAAAAAATTAAAAAGAAAATAGTAAACTGTCAATGTGAAAAGTGAGAGTATAAATTGCAATTTGGGGAAAGGTTTATCAAATTGAAAATGGGAGAGAATAATTCATACATTTATGAAAGTACCGCATTTTCACGACAATAAGGCGCACTTAAAAGTCTTAAATTTTCTACAAAATGGACAGGGTGCCTTATAGTCCAGTCTGCTTTATATATGGAAAAAAATTAAAATGTGTCATTCATTGAGGGTGCGCCTTATAATGTGGTGCGCCTTATAGTCGTGAAAATACGGTAGTTCTCTATTGGGGAACAAGAGTGGGAAAGTTAATCATTAAAATTAATAAATGGATTTTTTCAAAATTTCCCTAACCACTTGCTGAGTTTTGTAAGCCAATGAGAGAAAAAGTTATTTAGTGGATTATAGGATCACAATCATCAAATCATTAAATACTAGCAGCCGGAAAGGATTAAATACAAATGACCTGAATCGGAAATTAAAAGTCAAGGCCAAATAGAAACGGTGAAAGTCAAAGCCTCCACGTTCCAACAATTGAGATTAAAGCTTTTCTGTCATTTTCAACAAGGCAAATAAAAATTATTCTACAATTCTTTCATCACAGGACGACAATAGTTAAATGGGAAGGACTACCATTGGCGTGATGGTGCAGCATGCGTCGGAGTTTCCCGAGTGCTCGCGTGAGGTTCTCCAGCCGGTCGTGGAGATGGATGTTCTCCTCCACAAGTTGGTGGATGGTGTCCTGCAGCTCGAAGGCGTCTCCCGGCACCAGCATCAGCACTTGGGCGGCCAGGAGGGCGAGCCACCCCCGCAGCCTCATGGTAAGCCACAAGCCGTAGCGCCACCGACAGATTTGTTGGCTGCGATTGATTAATGTGCCGCGTGACGTTTTAACAGCAAAGGGTGGAGGGGAGTGCAATGGATGGAAAGGTGCCTGAAGGCAAGCTGCTGTTGCAAAAAAATAAATCCATCCTCAAACTGTTTCACATACATGAAGCAGTTTACAAACATTCGCAGGATCAACTCAAGTTAAATTCACAAAAAAGTGCAAAAAGAAGTCTTGATTTGATACTCCTATATATGCCTTCTGCTTTTAAAGCACAATGTGGGTAAAAAAAAGGCCGACCTTCACCCCTGATTGAGTTTTTCTTCAGTGTCTTTCTAAATCTATCCATTTTATGATTGGATATGCCAAATGCCAAGTGCTGTGCTTTCAATAACATCTAAACTTTGCTTCCATTTTTCTTTTCATGATGAGAAAAAGCTAGACAGTCAAAAACCTTACAAATGTATCACAATTGCAGATTAATAAAATCCTGAACACCACGATTAAAAAAATAAAGGCAGCAGGGAGATTTTTCGCATTTTTTATGAAAAAAAAATAGCTGAAAACTTTTTCACAATTTGCGTTTTTTCATAGTTGGCGGTTTTCGATTTTGTAAAAAACGTGATTTTCAAACAAAAATGGGACATAGAGAAAACGCAGAATGGCAAAAACTTAGTTTCTCCTGGTTTTGATGCAAATAGTAAACGTTGTGGTTGTTCTTTATGCAAGAAAGAATTAACATAAAAAGATTTTTGCTCACCCAACCAAGATATTTACTCCATACTTGGCCTTGTAATTAATAAAAATAAATTTCTTAACTTTTTTCCATACATGCCATAACATAGAAAATGGATATGGGTCAGTTTCAACCAATGTTTTCCACTTAAGTGCTTTAGTGAATCAAAATGTGTTTTCATTGAAAAACAGGAAAAATGAATTACGAGTGTATAATGATTAAAACATGTAAATCAAGCAACACCTTAAATACTGAAATTAATTGCATATATAGAAATAAAAACACAGCTGGGTCACTTTTTGACCCATGTTGTGCATCAAAGTCTTTCAAATTTGAAAGTGATAGACTTTGCCAATTCTAATTTAATTTAAAATATCTTAAGTTTTGGGAAGCTTGTTAACTCCTTGTTTGACATTGAGGGCAATACAAGTCTAATCTGTTAGAACTGTCAGCACATAAACAAATACTTACGAGTACCAATAGATGACCAAAATAATATTTAGTCTGGTTTTCTCAAGACTCAAGTTAAATTGGACTGAGCTTCCCCCCTTCCAAATGACATGAAACCAAAGGATTTGCAAACAAATAGCTTTTATTTTAGCATTAACACAGCATCCCATTTAGGCAGTCTTAGCAGCCCTGGAGCGTTTCTTCTTGACCACCACGGGCTTCTGGCTCCTCAGAATGGCGCTGGCACGGCGCAGGGCGGCCTAAAAGCATAACAAAAAAGCATGATTAATTTAAAAATAAAAATAAACTGATTTTATTACCTTAAAAGACAATACTGACCATTTGCAAGTCCTTCCTGTAGTTGTTCTTGCGGATGATGTGCCTCAGGCTGTTAAGGGTAGCGCGGGAGTTCTTATTGATGGTGATTTTGTTATAAGCAGCGGCTGGCTTGTTCCTTCCTATAAAAAAATAAAATCTTAAGATATAGAGAAACACCAACTAAAGTGGCAATCCCTAAGAAAAATAAAATAGCATTACAAATATAATGTTTAAAAAAATCTGACTGTTCTTGGGGCATCTATTTGCAGGTTTTATAAACTAGCGGGCCCCAGGCTTTATGTTATGTCTTACAACATTAGATTAAAATTTCCCATGTGTATTTATTAAGTTTGCAGCTGCTAATGGCAAGCATAGTTCCACTTTGAAGGAAACAACACCGTACCTGCACGCTTCTTTGTAACAACGACCACTCCTTTGCCATCAGGTGCCGGCTGCACGCCAACTGTCTTCCTGTGAACCAGGCCATTAAAACGGAACGAGTTCCTGGACTTCAGGTTATTCGCCTCCTGCCAGACGAGAGGTAATGTTAGCTAAGCATTAATTTTGGCTATCCGAAACGTCCTTTTAACACAATTCCCAAAGACTCACGGTGCTGTAGGTCTGTCCATTCCTCTTGAGGATAAAGCTAGAGCAGTTCCTGATCACCATCCACTGCAAATGGGACGACATTTTGAACCTAGACCTGAAAAAAAAAATGCATTTAGTTTTATACTCTGTGAAATCTGAAGAACGTCCATGCAACATTCTACTGCGAAATGTAACACTCATTGTCAAATTTTACTCAAAAACTACGACATCTTTAAATAATTGCAGACAGCCATCCACAAATATCGACCCATTATCCTAAATCTCGTATTGATGAGTTTTACAGATTATGGTTTAGCCTTCCTTCACAATGTTAGCAAAGGATACGTTCTTTTTAGTAGTTCCAAATGAAAAAATCAGGCAAAGTTGACGTGCAAGAAACGTACTCGCCGAATAACTTATTAGTGACTCCCAGAATGTGTTAAGATCTATTAAGTAACTCAATATGTATTCATCGTATAGTACAGGGGGAAGCGAGTGCTACTAAGCTAAGCGGAACACGACGAGGCCTAAGCAACAAGACATTACATTTTTCACTTTTCGACTACATGGGTCCACTGACTGTTATGTTTAGAAAGACTAAAGGCAGGAATAGTACTTTACACAAAAGTTCATGATAACTGCGTGGGAAGAAGGGATGATATATGTATTTTATTGAGGCCATGCTAGCAGCCGAAACGACCACGTTACCTTTCAGCAGAGGAAAAGGAGTAGAGAAGGCGGAAACCGCTTTACCCCAACCTCAGGACGCGATCAATGCGCGCGAATCATTTAGTTTTGAGAAATAGAAACCTCCAGGGAAATCAACGGATTTTATATTACTTTTTTTTTCATAATAATTATTTATGCGTAGGCATATATTTTAAAGTGTTCTGAAAATAATATTCTGCTTGGTTCTATTTTATGAGCAAAGCAGCGGATGAATACATCCCCACTACAACAAGTCAGGCAGCTCTACGTCATCATTACGCACCCTGTGTTTATGAATAGTCGCACATCCACTGGATCATTAAGGCATGGTAATTAAGTCATGCTTGAACAGCGCGTGTTTTTTTAGGAAATGAACGGACAATATACAACAAGTATAATTTCATTTTCTGTTTTGGAATCGAACTGAAATTATGGCAAAATATTCGCGAGCAACCATCACAATTGAGTGTAACGTGACCGAAGCTCTAATGTAAGTAATCCAATTTTATTCATTTGTACTTTTTGATTTTATAAGAACCTACGAAATGTTAAACATTTTGAAAAACGTAAGCAATACACTTGATCATTATTAAAATATTGGGAAAAACAAATCACTCTATTTAAATTGAATGCCAGAAATGTTACCTGAATTTTTAACATTTTCACTGCCAGCTGCAAAAGTGCATTCCATAATGCAAGACCAAAGGACTAAAATGCATCCCCCCTTAATTTCTTAAAAAATCTTGTTTAATTAATTGGGAGTGGAGCGATTCAACTGATTTTTAATAATGGAGAAAATACAAATTGAAGGCAATATTTCAATTAAGTGGAAGGATTTTTGGCAGGCAGTTTGATTGTTTTGGATTTGGATATTTATATGAACGTCCCTTCTAGGTTTTGTCAATAAATGCAAGAAAATATGAACAAGGATGATGACGTGGAGACATTGGGCGAACAGCTATACACTCGGATTTTGCCCCAACACAGCGAGCATGCTGGGAAATTGACAGGTGAGGGTGACTGTCTTGTATCCTTTCCTTTAATGACAACAAAAATAAATATGCTTTTGGTCTCAGGTATGTTGCTGGAACTCCCTGCTCCTGTTTTGAGCAGGATGCTGCAAGACGAGGTTTTGCTCGCGGCCGCCTTGGAGAAAGCAGTCAAAACCTTGGAGGTGGATTCGTGCCAGGAGCACTGGTACGTCGGATGACAACGTGAATTTGATTTCATGTGTTGCCACTTATCATACTGAAAAGAAGTAAATACATTTTGGAGATTAACGTCATGTAATGTTAAAGCGGGTGGCTCGGTGAACAAATGATCCTCACAGTCCTCGGGTCGAGGGTTTGATCCCAGCTCGGTCATCACTGTATGGAGTTTGCATCTTGTGTGGGTTTTATCTGGGTACTCTGGTTTCCTCCCACATCCTAAAACCATGTATGTTAGGCTGATTGTACACTCTAAATTGCCCCTAGGTACGAGTGTGAGCGTGAACAGTTGTCCGTCTCCTTGTGCCCTGTGATTGGCTGGGCACCAATTCAGGGTGTGTGTGTCACGCCTCCGGACTGGTCCAAGGAAAAACAATCAATGTAGTCCAAGAATTTAAATCCCTAGGAGTCACTCTTGACTCTAAACTTGTCTTCAAACGAGAGATAAAAAAGACTCCAAATAAAATTAAATTCAGTTTGTCCAATTTGAGGTTCTCTAGAAACAAGCTAACAAAATTATATTTTGACAAAAGGATCATCACGCTTGACTAACTGCCTAACAAGTTGGTCATCGGCTTGCAAAATAACACTAAAACCAATTGAAACCATTTATAAGCACGCTCTGAAAGTATTGGACAGAAAGCCAAAAACGCACCACCACTGTCAGATATTAAAAGACAAACGCCTGAACTGGAACAATACTGTTAAATATGCAGATGCCACTTTGGTTTACAAAAACACAAAGTTCCTCCCCCAATCCAAGATTTTGTACAAAAAAATTCCAAAACATCAACAAAGGCTGGCTCTAGAGGTGACTGAAAATTAAAATGTGTCTTCATTGAGGGTGCGCCTTATAATGCGGTGCGCCTTATAGTCGTGAAAATCTGGTATATATAAATATATATATACATGTTCATTAACATGACTAAATATGTTCATTAATATGTGCTGTCCCTTATTAAATAAATAGAACTCTAACTCAAAATTGAAGTGTAATAAGAAAAATATCCCCTTAGCAACATATTATTTCCTTTTATCTTGTGTGCACCTTTTGACTACGATAGGTCACACTTTGAGAAAAAAATTCTATATTTGGGGTGCAGATAAGTCTACATAAACTGTATACATCCCGATTATCAATAATACTAATAATAATTTTGAACTTTCTTATCCACACACCTAATTAACACTTCTTCGTTTGCAGCGAAGACGACGGCTCCGTGTCTTCTGATTCTTTAGGCGAGCAACTTTTCAACCTGATCGACGTTTACAACACTGGATACTCGCAGAAAATCACAGGTTAGTCAACCGCGTGACCACATGGACGTACATAAGCATTTTTTTCCGACTTGTAATGGAAATGTGGTTGAATTTCATAAGGTATGTTACTGGAGCAGGACAAGGATGCCGTGTTAAAACTTCTGGCAGATCCCAAACAGCTTGAAGAGCAGCTGACAAAAGCACTCAAAACCTTGCAACAGTAAGTGACTTTGGCCTTATCCACATGTAACAGGGTTTAAAATTTTGCTCCATCCATCAAGACAAAAAAAAAATCTACGCCCACATCACCTTGTTTGTGGGGAAAAATATAATCCTCACCCAACTGGATAAATGCTCTGCATATTACACGAGCTTTCCATTAGGTTTGCTTCCCCGAAGTTTAGCGGTTAAGGGAAGCGGCATGTATTTTGCCCGGGTTCGAGTGCCTCTGCCTGATTTTTTTTCCCCCCTTTCAAACAAAGTTGACCATGATTGGATATGCACTGAGCAGGCCATTTTTGTTTTGATTCTTGCATATAATGAGAAGCTTATTTTGTAACCGCGTTATTCTGCTCTCATCATGCAAGTAACATTTATTTTCCACCATGGCTATTGAAGTAGTTTTAAATAAAAAATAAAATAAAAATCTGTGATAGATTGCGATGTTACGTTTCACCATTCTCATATCGATGCTAAATCCTTCTGAAAATCTGATATTTAGTGTATTTTTGGTGGAAATAAACAATAGGTGGCTACACTTCCACTTCCATTCACTAGTTGAATTGAATTGAATGCTTTTATTGTCATTATACAAGTATAATGAGATTTAAAGCTTCACCACAAAGTGCCCAAATAACAACAACAAACAGATAAATAAATAATCAATAAATAATAACAAGAACTAATAATCAATAAATAATAACAAGAACTAATAAATATTCAATAAATAAGTTTCCCAGCTCCAAGTCCCATATCAAATTTTACATCATACATTTATTGAATAAACACTAATGTTTTGACCTGGCTTTTTTTTTTTTTAAATAACTTTCTTATTGAGTGCTATCCATCCTTTGTTTTTTTTCTTATTTAGTCCTCTACACCATGAAGAGGCCACACTTAACTCTGTCATTGTTGGAAAGTCTTGACTACACACAGTTGTTTCTATTTAAGGGAAAAATTATTCCCACCTGGGATTTGAACCCTAACTGCCAACAGCCATTTCCAATTCGCAGGCGGCGTCTAGACGAGACGGACGTCAGCGACACGTCAGACGGCGAAGACGCCGAGGCCTTGGGGGAGACGCTGTTCTTGCGGGTGGAGGAACTGGACCCGCTTCGTGCGCGTGAAATCACCGGTAAGCCACACTAGGCTAAAATACACCCGTGCTTTTTGCTAATTGGCGGGTGTTTGCGCGCAGGGATGCTATTGGAGATGGACGCAGGCGTCCTCCGTGAGCTGCTTCGCGAGCACAACCTGTTGGAGACCGCCGTTCACAAAGCGCAAACGGCACTCAGTGGTTCAGATTTCGGCAAATGAGAGACGTTCTAGACAATTGAGTCCAAAGTTGACAAATGTCAATAGCAACTAATGAGTTAACTCACTTCTGAAAACATCCTAGATGTTTAAAATTCAATTGGAACTTTTTTTAATGATAAAATTGGGGAATAGGGCCCTTAATATTTATTGTAATTAACATTTCGCCTGCCATTTTGAACTGGCCCTCTCAAACTGTTTTGCGACTGTTTTAAATCATTTAATCAACACAAACATATCAAAATGCTCAGCTCAAAAATACCTTTATTAAGTATTTGCCTTTATTTCTTCTATATTACACCAATTTTCTGAAACAAAAGGGGATCTTGTCAAATCAAGTCTACAAAACAATAACGGAATTAAATAGCTGATGATTTCATTCGTTAAAAATCAGGTTAGTAAATCACAGTGTTATACTCAAAAGTACAACTTGCTCTCGTTTCACAATGGATTTGTAGCAGAGGCCAGAACAAACATTGCATTGGTGACATTAGCGCTAAATGCTTTTTTTAATCACACACAAAAATTAGTTCCTCAAACACATCTTTATGTCTAAAGCTCATAAATACAATCCATCTGATATACAAACATTTGGGGTTTTTCTTTTTTTTGCATGTTACGAATGCTTTGCCGCTCGCCCATTAAAGGATATTTGGACAGAAAAGTTGGGTCGTTTGATTGACAGGAGGGTATGTAAATAAATATGTGGAAACATGCAGCACCCTCGCATCTGGTTCCTTTTGGAGTTTTTGTCTCAAAAACATCCAGAACATCATGATGCGATAGTTTTTTTGCCCTCCTTCTTTAAGTCCTTTCTTTCAACTGCTGCACATTTAAGACGGGATAAAATTCAAGAGGCTTCTTGTGCTAAACCATAGAGCCGAGGAGTTTTTCATTCCTACCCTAAACGAAGCCTGCGTTCCGCTTCAAACAAAAACACCAGGCATGTTTAAAAATCAGACTTCAGAGTGGGTGAGCCGTTGATTTGACATTCCGGGCGGATCCGTCGCCTCGTAGCCGAAGTTGTCGTCCTTTCGGGATGACACCCGTGTTGGGTTACAAAAAGGCGGCGCCCCCTACAGGTGGGTTTCTCAGACCTGGATGATTCTGTAACGACAAGTAACGCCAGCTCTTATTTTTTGCAAAATATTCTCCTGGCAGATCGATTCGAACCAATGATAGACGTCCAATACGTTTGAACTGGGAGGTCTGAAATATGAAATATAAATGAATTCACTCCTCAGCCCTCCGAGTTCAAACAGATTGGATGTATGCGATTGACAAAATACATTAAATCCACGACAGATAAAAAGAGCCACACAATTAAAACGCTCAACACAAGCCACGTTTCACATTGTTTAGTAACCATGCCAACTACAATACTGACAGTTAATTGCAACATGCCGATGAAGTTAATTAACCTCAATGACTAAAAATTCCAACACGGTCGATTTTAAACGCTGGAGACGGTAGGCGTGGGATGGAAGCGTGGTGGTAGTGATGCAACAAGCGGGGGGCGACGACTGGGGTTGGTGAGTTTGGGGCCATGGGGGGGAGGGGTGCTTGATTGCACCCCTTGTAAAATAACAAAGTACCTGGTTTAAATGCTGACTCACTTCACGTGATAAAGAACTCATTGAGCTAGACCGTGAGAGCTGAGGAAAGCGAGAAAGGGGGAAAAAAACGAGAAAAATCACAAGGCTTTATTAATCAATCGTCTCCCATGCATCGGTTTAAAGTTGCCGCCGAGCGTTGGACGTGGAGACGACTGTCAAAAAGAAGACACCATGAGCAATTGGATTAAAATGAGCAGATGACTTAAACACGTGCTATTATGTTGGGGAACACAATGAGTTATTGGGTGTGGAGCATCCCGCTATGGGGCCAGCTTAGTCTCACCTCTCCGGATTGAGAGCCGTCCAGGGCAGGTGGGCCTTGCGGGACGGGTGGTAACAAGGTCGGGTTGAACATCTGAAAGGTTAAGTGTAAATCAGTTTGTTTTTCTAGCTTTTTCTGTAATGTAACAAATTCAATTTACTCTAAGTTGGAGGTGAGGTGGAGGAGGGAGACATGCAAAAGGGACTGGATAGGTGCTCTTGAGAACTGGAATTGGTGACTGTTATTTATTTATTTATTTATATATATATATATATATATATATATATATATATATATATATATATATATATATATATATATAGATATAGATATATATATATAGATATATATACACACACATATATATACATATGTGTGTATATATACATATATATGTGTGTATATGTATGTATGTGTATGTGTGTGTATGTATGTGTGTATATGTGTGTATATATATGTGTGTATATGTGTGTATATATATGTGTGTATATGTGTGTGTATATGTGTGTGTGTGTGTATATATGTGTGTGTATATATGTGTGTGTATATATGTGTGTGTATATGTGTGTGTGTATATGTGTATATATGTATATATTGGATTGGATAACTTTATTCATCCCATATTCGGGAAATGTTGTCACACATGTTGTCATATATGTATATATATGTATATATATATATATATATATATATATATATATATATATATATATATATATATATATATATATGTATATGTATATATATATATATATATATATATATATATATAGATAGATAGATAGATATATATACACACACATATATATACATATGTGTGTATATATACATATATATGTGTGTATATGTATGTATGTGTATGTGTGTGTATGTATGTGTGTATATGTGTGTGTATATGTGTGTGTGTGTGTATATATGTGTGTGTATATATGTGTGTGTATATATGTGTGTGTATATGTGTGTGTGTATATGTGTATATATGTATATATTGGATTGGATAACTTTATTCATCCCATATTCGGGAAATGTTGTCACACATGTTGTCATATATGTATATATGTATATATATATGTATATATATATGTATATGTATATGTATATGTATATGTATATGTATATGTATATGTATATGTATATGTATATGTATATGTATATGTATATGTATATGTATATGTATATGTATATGTATATGTATATGTATATGTATATGTATATGTATATGTATATGTATATGTATATGTATATGTATATGTATATGTATATGTATATGTATATGTATATGTATATGTATATGTATATGTATATGTATATGTATATGTATATGTATATGTATATGTATATGTATATGTATATGTATATGTATATGTATATGTATATGTATATGTATATGTATATGTATAGTCAACACTTTCCAATAATGTCAAGGTAAAGTGTTGCCACTTCATGGTGTAGTGGTTCTGTTACCAGCCTACCATGTGGGCAGACAGGGTTCAAATCCCAGTTGGTAGTCATTTTTGCCTTAAATAAAAACAACCGTGTGTCATCAAGACTTTCCAAAAATAGCAAAGTTAAGTGTGGCCACTTCATGGTGTAGAGGTTTGTTCAACTGACTGCCGTGTGTGCAGGCAGGGTTCGAATCTCGGTGGATGATGAACCATTTTGCCATTAAAAAAGACTAAGTCCTTCAGTCTTTCCTTAAATAAAAGCACCAAATGACCATGTATAGGCGGGCCGCCTCGTGGTGTAGTGGGTTAGTCACCTGCCTGCGACCTGGGTGTCGAGGGTTCACGTCCCGGTGTCGCCAGTCAACGACTGCATGGTGTCGGCAGTCGGCCGAAGGCCGACTGCCGAACACCACCAGGACCCCCCTCCCCCAACTGTCAAGCCGAAGGCTGACCGGAACATAATTGTTTTGCTGAAAAAAATGACTAAGTCTTTATTTTAATGAAAAAAGGATCATCCATTTACTGAACTACATAGTGTAGTGATCAGTCAAACGAGAGCGGGATTCGAACCCCAGCCTCCCACATGGCAGTCAGGTGAACGAACCTCTACGCCACTTGGGCCACACTTAATTTGTCATTATTGGAAGGTCTTGACTACAAATATATAGAAACAACTAAGGGAAAATGTTTCCCAACTGGGATTCGAACCACAGCCTCCCACATGGCAGTCAGGTGAACGAACCTCTACGCCACTTGGGCCACACTTAATTTGTCATTATTGGAAGGTCTTGACTACAAATATATAGAAACAACTAAGGGAAAATGTTTCCCGACCAGGATTCGAACCCCAGCTGCCCACATGGGAGACAGGTGAGTTAACCTCTACACCACGAATTGGCCACACTTTGTTTTGTTATTATTAGAAGGTCTTGACTACAAATATATAGAAATAATGGCTGAAATGTGATTGGTTAAATGCTTCAATATGAAAACACACATCTGGAAGCAGTGCAACCAGCGGGAAAGCAATGAAAGGAAAGGAAGTTAACAGACAATTTGGAATTATTTCATAAGTATTGATGGACAATATATAATATATGATTCAGATATTTCTTAGGCCAGCAGAGAAGGCCTTGAAAGGCCCTGACAGCACACCACTGGTTTATAATGACTAGTATGAAAGATTGTGGAATGTTTGCAATGTAAAGTGCTGCTCTACTTACAAAAATATCCAATTTACATAACAATTTCTGGGATCAATTAACTTTCATAAAGAGGGGTACTAGTACTATACTTTTGTAAAAATAGTTTTTCAAACAGATTTACAAAATGTAACAAACTTGATAACAAATACAGCATTTTGTCCACAAGTACATTTTCAAGTAGATTTTTCCACCTGTACTTTGACCTGAATAAAATTTCATCAATGTAAGAGTACTTTAGAGTATTTTTCCAGTGAGTGTATTTTTGATCAAAACTGTTTTTGTTCAACCAATCAAGAAAGTTTTTACTAATAAATAGAAAAACTTTTGTGGCACCTCCAGGTTCATCAAGTAAGATAGAAAAAAATGAAATCACATGCCTGTGGAACAGAACTGTTTGGTGAGGTTTGATTGTGATTTCCTCCTTCACTGCCTTCCATTGGTTGCTGATCATTGGGAGCTATGGCAGAAGAGTCAACCAATAATCATGGTAATCATTCACTCCTTCACTGTTTTGTACCTGCAGGATTCAAATTTAACTGCCATTGTCATTTGATGACCCAACATTCCAATAATACTTAAAACATGGAGTTTCTGAGAAAATGTAACTGTCCAATGCTACCTTGAGTACTGTACATATTTGCAATTATGTAGAATATTGAAAATAGAACTACTAAAGCCATTGATAATAGTGATCGACCGATAATGATTATTATGCAGTGTGTTCCAAAATGTTTGACCCCATTTCATAGGCCAATCATTTTCACAATTATCAAATTTTCACAGCTTGTGTAGAAACTTCGTTTTTGCGTGTAACGTTTGGTATTTCTTTCTTTTTCGGGTTAAGAAATGCCATTCACTTCCAAAGAAAAGGCATTTTGCGTGTTTAGAGTATGCTCGGACTCAGTCACCCAAGACAGTGCAGCGTGCCTTCTTCACAAATTTGGCAAAGAAAGCTCCAACTACAAAACAAATTAGGACTCGACACCAAAAAAATAAAAAAATAAAATTAAAAAGAAAAATGGGCTGGAAAGTGTCTGGGTTTCCACACTTCCTCTTTTAGCAAGTCTCATGTCCTAGTTGGGCTTATGGCATACTACACTGAAATTTTGCCTGATCTTGGACACTAAGCAGAGGTGGGCCTGGTTAACACTTGGATGGGGGATTGCCTGGGAATACCAGGTGCTGTAAGATCTTATGTTAAAGCAGGGTTTCTCAAACATTAAAGTGAGATTGACACCCCTGGTGTAGAGCATTTGTAGGCTTTATTTAATATTCGGTTGGGATTTCTTTATCCTTCACTTGAAACATTTTCCATGAGGTTACACAGAGAACAATATAAACTGATGTAAAGTTGAATATCTAACCCACCTGTGTCAAAGTGGCGGCCCGGGGGCCAAATCTGGCCCGCCACACCATTTTGTGTGGCCCGGGAAAGTAAATCATGAGTGCCGACTTTCTGTTTTAGGATCAAATTAAAATGAAGAGTATAGATGTATATTACATTTCCTGATTTTTCTCCTTTAAAATCAATAATTGTAATTTTTTAATAAATGTTTCTGTGTTTTTAGTTCAAAAATCATTTTGTAAAATCTAAAAATATATAAAAAAGCTAATATAAACATTGTTCTAGATCTATAAAAAACTAAATATTCAGGGCTTTTAATCCATTTATTAAAAAAAATCTAAATATTATATCTAAAATGGTCCAGCCCACATGAAATCGAGTTGACGTTAATGCGGCCCACGAACCAACCCGAGTCTGACACCCCTGATCTAAACAGATCCTATGGAGTTGACTGGTAAATCATAACCCTCGTAACCTCACACCTCTGGCCGCGTGGGTTCAAATCCCGGTCCTGTGTGGAGTTTGCCCTGCAACCGGCTGGCTAAGAATTTTGGCTGTTGGATGATTGGCGTGTCCCCACCACCTCTGGTGTGAGGTTCCAAGGGTTATGATTTACCAGTTAGGCCACGGGTCCCCTGTAGAATAAATGTAAATTAGAGATCCCACTGCTTCTCACAGGCCTCGTAACATCTTAGCTTAGAGCACCTGGTATTCCCAGGCGGTCAGTCTCCCACCCAAGTACTAACCAGGCCCAACCCTGCTTAACTTCCTGCATTTTCAGGATAGTATGTCATAAGCCCAACTAGGACATGAGATCTGAGATTTTGAATAGCACCTATAATTTTAGCAAAAGCAAACTTAATAGGATCTGTTTAGATATTAAACTTTACATCAGTTTATCTTGTTCTCTGTGTAACCTCATGGAAAATGTTTCAAGTTAAGAATAAAGAAATCCCAACCGAATATTAAATACAGCCTACACCAGGGGTCTCAGTCTCACTTTAGTGTTTGGGACCCCTCCTCTAACATAAGAGCTTACAGCACCTATACAGTATTCCCAGGCAGTCTCCCATCCAAGTACTAAGTACATTTTCAGTGTAGTATGCCATAAGCCCAACTAGGACATATCTGATATTTTGAGTAGCACCTATAATGTTAGCAAAAGCAAACTTTGATGTGTTTAGTGCACATTTGTCATTGAGTTTGGCCCACAAATACAAAATTAGTGAAGAAGGCATGCTGCACTGTTTTGGTTGATGGATTCCGAGCATACTCTAACACGCAATATGCCCTTTCTTTTGAAATGAATGGAATTTCTTAACCTGAAAAGAAAGAAATAACAAAGGTTACACGCAAAAACATGACGTTTGTACTGTGCTATGAAAATTTGACAATTGGGAAAATGATTGGCCTACAAAATGGGGTCAAACATTTTGGAACACCCTGTACTTAAAAGGAGGCTAATAACCGATACATGAAGCCAATATTAATTTTCAGTAAAAGTATAAAAAATAATAATAATGCAAGCCCTGAACTTCATAGATCTTTATTAAATCACATCGATCCATCCTAAAGAAACGCTCAAGTCAAAATGATCCATTCTACTCATGTAGTTATTAAATATATTTAGGATTCTTACAAATTATGTTGATATATGTTATTGAATGTACAATTCAACTTTATTTGTATAGTGGCAAGGCAACAGAGGGTTAAAATTGCTTTGGTGCTGGTGTGTCTCTGTTTATCACCATTAAAGTGCGCCACAAATTGAAGAATAGCAGTCGCAACAACATCAATGCCCTCAACTATATTAAAGCCGGAGAGACAGAGGTCAAGCGCGGATGTAACTAAGCTGAAATAACCCAGTTTTAAATTGATTTCTTCATATCACCCAGTCAGATAAAAAAAAAAGCCGATACACGTCAAATTGCTAAATATCGGCCCGATGTATCAGTCGATCACTATTTGATATTGACCATTTACAAACTGCTGATGAATATAAAACAGAAAAACATTTTTTTTCAAGAATTTCAAAGCCAGAGTGTCCCTTATTTATGCATTGTGTTTACACACCTGAACTGGGCACAAATAAGTTGGTGGGCATGGACATGGGCGCGAGAGGAGCAAATAGCTCCATTGGAGGAGCGGGGGGGCCCATCCCAGCTGGTTTGCCGCCGCCACCGCCGGGGTTCAGCACATCCACGTATCTGCTCTTCAAACCTCAAGAGGAAGGATGGACTTATTTTGTTTCATATTTTAGTCCAGAAATGTTATCTTGAATCTTGTGTACAACATTTTTGTCTTTTCTTATTCAATTGAGATGTACAGCTTTAACACAGACAAGAACTACTTTCCTATTTAGGCAAGGCGTTAAAGCGGGGGTGTCAAACTCAGTTTGGTTCAAAGGCCACATTCATCCAGACTAGATCTCGTTTGTTTTGGGTTAAAAAAAAAAAGTCACCTTACTGGCACTAGATGTCCAAACCAGTTTGACTGGGAGGTCTGTATAAACGATGGAGCCCCCAGTCAAAATGGATTGGACGTCTACCACCGTCAATGGCACTGAAAGATGAGCATACACAGATAATAAGTGAATTGGACATCTATCTTTGTCAATGGGAGGCGATGAGTAATTATGCCCCCATTACTTCCTGTACATTTTGAATCACTTGTTGGGAGATTCCAAGCTTCATTTTTAATGGTCACTTTCTGTTGATTTTAGGGGATTTTCAGGTCACACCCTGTTAGATTTGAGGCATTTGAGGGTTCCTTAATAACGCATTGATGGCGCAGTCTTGACTGCATGGGGCCATAAAATGAATGTGACTGCAGAAAGGAAATCGAGCAAAGGGCAGTAGTCTTCCCTCGATTATCGCGAAATCACTTCTTAGCAATTTTTTCCTGCTATTAATTATTTGAAAAAATATATACATATTTTCTATTTTATTTTTAAAATTCATAAAAATGTTCCGCTTGCTACCAGGACTCAGCATTGAAGAAAAAAAAGGTAGTTATAATAAGGGTGACCTTACTAGATCAACCGTGATATTCGAGGGATTACTGTAATGCACGCTCGCTCACACAACTGAATAAATTCTGGTTTTACAGTGCCCGTGTGGAAAAAATAAAATAATTAGATTTCTTATTTACTACAGTAAAGGTGTTTTTATGTTTTATGTATAGTGTTGTTATTTATTTATTTTCAAATATCGATTCTGCAATATTACATTGTACGATCCTTGTATCGATTGAAACTGTGAATCTTTACGGAGTGTTTTAGTGGAAATAAACTATAGGTGGCTTTATTTCTACTCGGGTCCACTAGCCGACAGCAGTTAGCTGTTGTGCCTGAATAATCACCTTAAAGTGTAGTATCGAGATTAGTCGGGATCAAAGCGTTACATGAATCGTATTTCCAGCTATGAGGCAATACACACAGCTAAAAAGTGCCTGTCCGCTGGATTGTAGATTTAACACCCCTGCTTTAGAGTCTTTTTTGGACTTTGGCAAACACAACCCCAAGTTCAATGACATTGGTATGTTGCGTTATAGAAATGAAAACAGAATACAACATACCGTATTTTCACGACTATAAGGTGCACATAAGTCTTAAATTTTCTCAAAAATAGACAGGGCGCCTTATAATCCAGTGCGCTTTATATATGGACCAATACTAAAATTGTTATCACGATAAAATAAAATAAATCAGTCGATAGGGTACACCATCCTCTACAGCTCTCACAACTACGGCAAGCAGCCCCCGACTCTACTATTTTCCCCGTAGAAAAAGTACTGTGCAGTTACTGCTGGGATATATAGTTCTTTTGTCAATACACCCAATGGTTTGTGCCCTGGCCATCGACATCAACACAACTTTACGAAGCATGGAAGACAGCGTTGGAATAGTTACGCTAGCTACTAGCTAGCTACTATTTGTGAATGGATTGTGGCCACCTGGACGAATGTATAAAACTCAGCGTTTTCGATGACTCATTTGGACAATTGTTCAATTCGGACACAGAAAATGAGGACTTTGATGGATTTGTGGGTGATGATGACGTGAGTACATTGTAAAATGGCTAAATAAAGTACAACCGAACTCAGTTTTACTTCCGTTGCCTTTGTAAAAATGTGTTTTTAGCGTGTGGGTGTAGTGTGTATGTTTAAGATGGTGTATGTTTTGCCATGCCTGGCTGCGTCTATAAAAACGGTGCGTCCTTTGTGTGTGTAAAATACAGAAATAGCACTCGTTCTGACACTGCGGCTAAAAATACGATGCGCCGTATAGTCGTGAAAATACGGTACCTAATTTCCAATTCATTGTATTCTGTTGTATTGATTGTTTAATACATTTCCCCACCTTAATTGGAATTGGAGATGTAGTTGAGAATAATTTCCACAGAAAAAAAAACAGTCTTGCTAAATTTAGGTTTCTGTAATCTTGGTCTTACCAGCTCTCCGGGAGAACATGTTGACTGGAGGACCGCTGCCTGGGGGTCCAGCAGAATTTGGAGGAATAGGCATGGGAGCCATCATGGGGAACGTAGGCGGAGGCGGTGCTAGGGGTTTACTCTGAACGGGTTAAAAAGCAACATTTGAATATTAATGTAATATCACCACAGCTTATTTAGTAGACATGCTGTCCAAACCTCTTCCTCTGGCTCGTTCAAGTCCACCCATTTCTGCTTCTTTTCGTCCCACACAATCTAAACAGAGACAAAAACGGTTGTCAGGTTTGCACTTAATTTGGGAGTTTGACAAAAGACTGCGGCTTACGGATTTGTTTTTGTCATCCGGCAAGTGAGCCTCATTCTTGCCCTTCCTGTAAAGCCATGTGGTGAGCCAGCCCACACCACCACCACTCTGTTTGCCAGTGATATAAATCAAGAATTATCTCACAAAAAGTATTGAAATATTGAACAGTTTGAGTGCATTTAAAGTTAAAGTCCACTTTATATTTATTGAGAACATTTTCCGTGTAATTGCACCGTATGGGTATATCGAAAGACCTTTTTGGGAGATTCCTTCTTGGCTTTCTTGCCCTCCTCTTGACGGGGCTGCTCAGGAATTGAGGGAGGCGGTGGAGAAGCCTGCTTAGCAGCCGAATTGCTCCTGTCGCGCCCTCCAGAGTGCGTGGACGATTCTGAAGTTGTGCGAGAGCGTCGGCCCGAGGCCTAAAAAAACAAATGGCAGTAAACATGTTAGTCAACACTCTCTAGCTATTAGAATCTGATAAGTGTTGCATATAGTATAGTGCACGTGTCAAAGCGGCGGCCCGCCGCATCATTTTGTGTGGCCCGGGAAAGTAAATCATGAGTGCCGACTTTCTGTTTTAGGATCAAATTAAAATAAAGAGTACAGATGTATATCAAATTTCCTAATTTTTCCCCTTTTAAATCAATAATTGTAATTTTTTAATCCATTTTTTCTGTGTTTTTAGTTCAAAAATCATTTTGTAAAATCTAAAAAATATTTAAAAAGCTAACAAACATTGTTTTAGATCTATAAAAAACTGAATATTCAGGGCTTTTAATTTATTTAAAAAAATCTAATTATATCTAAAGTGGTCCGGCCCGCATGAAGTCAAGTTGACGTTAATGTGGCCCGCGAACCAACCCGAGTTTGACACCCTTAGTATAGTGTGTGTGAACGTAGCCCAACTTACTCGGTGGATTGAAGACTGTGACGTGGTCCTCGATCGCCTGCCGGGCGCCTGCGTTAAAGATTGACTTGTGAGCACCGCACGGTAACGAGGTTGTTTCATATTGTACAGTAATCCCTTGAATATCGCGGCTTCAACTTTCACAGATTTTTTTTCTGGGGGGAAATTTTATTTCTTAATTTTTTTAAGTTCATGAAAATGTGAAAATCCACGCTGAAGCCACTTTTCCACTTGCTACTAGGACTCAGCACTGAAGAAAAAAAAGGGTAGTTATAATAGGGGTGATCCGACTTCGTGGTTTTTCGTTTATCGCGGCCATGTCTGGTCTAAATTAACCATGATATTCAAGGGATTACTGTACCTAACCCTTACCAATTGTGCCATGTGGTCATAGAAATCCATCTGCGGCGTAAGGGGGCTTCTGTGCGGTGATATCGGATGGTTGATCTCCATCTCTGGCGGTGCGCCCACATGACCGGGCGAAGGTGGCATATGCGGGTAGCTGGTTTGAACCGGCGAATGAGGTAGGGGCGCGACAGGTGACGTCTGTCCCATATGAGGGGGTGGAGGCATGGACTGCTGGTGAGCTCCAGGGTACATTTCTGACTGCATGGGCGGTGCCTGGAACTGGGGAGGTGCATAAGCCGGCTCGTGTGAAGGGTAGCCTGGCAAAGGTACGTGACCGCTTGGCCCACTGGGGGGTACCGGGTAGAACTGCGGCACATTGTAGAGGGGTTGAGGAGGGGCCATTCCGTCTTGGAGGATAGAGGAGGGAGCTAACGGACCAGTGAGATTGTATTAAATTGAGTTAGAGTGATAATTAATAAATTCATCACATCGACGCACAAACCTGGAGGCACGAGTTGTATTCCTTGGGGTGCTGGGCCAGGCATTAAGGAGCTCATCAGTGGGTTTTCAGGGCCTGGGCCGTCCAACTCCAGTGGTATGTTGTAAGGTTCACCCGGGCTGGCTTGATCCAGTTCTGAGCTGGGGCTACTGCTGCTAAGTTGCGCAGGGCTTACATGGCCACCGGTGTAGGCTATTCCCCCCATCTGGACAACCCGAGAAGCATGAGCATTTAGAGCTGTGTCCAAGTTGCATTCTAGAAGCCTACTTGTCTTCCTACTCACTCTGATCTGCCCATCTAGATGCCTGAGATGAATCAACCAGTCAGGCTCATTGAACAACTCCTGCTCCGGCTTTTCCTTCAGTTGGGGGTCAAAGAACCGCAGCTTTTCCGACATCTGTTGAAATATTAAAATCGGTACGGTCAAATTTAGACGACATTTATGAGGCCTTTTAAACCATTTGAAGTTTTAATCCAATCCATGCATCCTTACATTCTTGTGTATTTTGAATCTCTTTTTGCCTTTACTGTTCATAAATGTTATCAATAAATAAGGACCTCACCTGAATGACTTGGCTAATGAATACAGGAGAGTAATAGGAGGGCTGCATGAGGACCGTCCTAGAGATGACTTCACAGTATTGGAATGCCTGAGCACTCAGGCCTGCTTCGGCCAATCGGCAGGCATAGATCAACTTGTAGACCTTATAAGAAACATTAAAGTGTGAAAACGGTACAATTCCTTGTTTTAACATTCAAAGTATGCTGAAAAAAATAATAAGATACCTGGAAATTGGGCAGGGGGCGAGGCTGGGAGCCTAGAGACTGAGCATACTCATAGGATTCTGTCCTCTGGATAGCTTCATTAGTCGCAAAGTGGTAGAAGGGTAAACTAAGGTGGGTATACAGACACAGAGTTGACTTTAAAAAAAATTCCATTACAGAGATATGCAAACACATTTAAACAACGGTTCTCCACCTGTTGTTAGAGCCAACCAGAACCATCTTGGTGCTCTTTTTGGGGTAAACGCCTAGATCAGTCTGAGCCATTAAGTAGCAAAAGTGCGCCGCGTCAATCAGCCCCTTTGAAGCTAAGACACAAAAACATATGACTTTTCTGTGCTTTTGGATAGAAATGTCTTCAGCTGCGCTTCTACCTTACCAAGAGTGTCCCCCATGGTGGTAATAGTGCGTGTGTCCAGATCCAGCGTGTGTGTGAGGTTTGACAACATCATGGCTAGGTGAGGACGCCAGTCACCCCATTTTTCCTCTCCACAGCACTACGCAACAACCCAAGTGTCAGGTTTTCAAACAAACAGACAAAGGCATACCCTAATACTATTTTATTCATTTTATATACAAAGAAATAAAAGACTTACAGTAGCTGAAGCAGGCATTCTACCCGACATGAGTTGGTACACTGTCTGGAGAGGGTCATTGATCGGCAAGCTGTTTGCAAACCTGTCAAATAAATAAGTAGAAATGAAAACAAAAAAATATAAGAACTACTAACTAGTATATCTGTGTTAAAAGATGAAACATGAAACATGACATGGATCAGTGCAAATTGTATTCCTCATTTTTCTAATTAAGAAAAAAGTCATTGCAGAATTAAGAGGACTTTTTGCATATTAAACTTTTATATAAAAAAAAATCCACAAGAAAATAATTGAAACATGCAGAGAGTGAGTAAATTTGCATGTCCATTGGGCAAATCTACAAAAGTGAAATAATATAATGCATGAAAATCTAAAACACTACAGATCTGGACTACTCACTAAAATGACATTTTATTTCTAGATTCTAGTGTGTAGAACAGGGGTCACCAACTCTGTTCCAAGGTGTCTCCCTCCTCGAACTCATCTGAATCAAAAGATCAACTTGTCAACAATCACTCCAGATGCCTGACAACAAACTTGATTCTTTGATTCAGGTGTGTTGGAAAAGGGAAATATGGAAAAGAGACTGGACAAGTCCCCTTGAGGGGACAGAGTTGATGATCCCTAATATAGATGGCCTTCAAAAAAGGTCACACTCACCTTGTCATGACACGTGCATGTGTCCTGTTGTCCATCTTACTGGCCAGCAGGAGAGCATGGCCCCACAAACCTGCCTTCATAGCTGCTTCAAGTGCATCCTGATGTGCAGAAAAGGGAAAATGGTTCATTGTTTGCATAAAAACACATGCAAGTAACACAAGAGACTTTTTTTTTTATATTGACCTTTTTGCGACCAAACAACAGCAGCTCCCGAAAGCGCTCCGTCTCTTTTCCGACATTTTCTGGGACCGTCATGAAGGTGTCCGACAACAGGGACAGCGGTCCGGCTCCTGGCTCCTCTTCAGCTCTGGCCAATGGCTCGTTGTTGAAATCGATCAGGTTTGCTTCATTTGGACTCTTTCCTGGTAGCCACACTGAGCGATGCTCCTTCAGCAGCAGATCGGCAATGTCGGTTCCTACCACCGTCTGAGTGTATTGGGGAGAAAATTTGCCTCAGCTATTAAGATATATTAATCAGAAGTCAACCTGATAATCAAATCAAAAGCCTTTATTGTCATCATACACAGCTGCGTATAACGAAATTGGTAGTGCTACTCCAAAAAGTGTTTTCCCAGTAAAAAAAAAAAATAAGTAATATAAAAATATAAAAAGTCACAAAAACTGGAGAGCAAAGATCCACTGCACCTGTGCGCGCCGCCATCTCGGATCTAATGTTACACTTTGTCTAAGTAGTGACAGTGTAAATTCACTTTTTGCTAGTAAAAGTGTATTTTTAATAGGCTGTGCTTGAGGTGGGCAATTTTCTGACATGTTAGATTTTAACAGAGTCATAATAGAAACTGGAGGATCTTGTTAATTCATTTGCTGTCGTCGGCGAGTGATTTCTGATTCATTCTCACTGAGAGCCGAACAGCTACTCCAATCAAAGTGGATGGAGCGTCTTTTGTCATCGATTAAACTCAATCACATTTACAGACATGTTCACTGTTTTGAAAGTGTGTAAGGGGAGGACAACTCGGATGTTCTGTGATCTGAGATAAAAAGTTTTCTACATCTACTCAGGGTGTTCACGAGTCATTTATAAACCTGGCGGGCCACCAGGCTTCTCTAGATCTGAAATTGACAAATTGAATCTCCCACTTAAGTATAGAATTTTCAGCGGAGAATAACTAAACCATATGCTAACAAACGGATGTGTGTTCAAATGGAAGAAAGAAGAGGATTCCTTCCTTTGGATTCTAATAAACCTAAATATTCAACAACAGTTTTTCATCTTACTATTGATTTGTAATAAGGTAGGGATGTCACAATCAGAAATCGGGTCCGATCGCATAATTTCATTCATCTTTTTTAATTTTTTTAATGTAGAGTAATACCTTGAGGTACGAGTTTAATGCGTTCCAGGACTGAGCTCCTATGTCGATTTACTCGTATCTCAAATCAATGTTTCCCATAGAAATGAACTAAATACAAATTAATTCATTCCCACTCTCTGAAAACACACTAAAAAAGCAGGATATTACAATGGAAGTAACATATTTTTATTGGTTCTAATTCACCATCTACTAACAGAGTAACAAATATCTAGTGGTTATGATGTTTAATACTAAAATTACACATTCAGTACAACGCAAAGGAAAGAAAGACATTTGTTGGACGGCAATGCACTCGTAACATAACATACGTAAAAATAAATGTATCTTAAATGAAGGTGGAATGTGGTGTTGAAGGTCGTGACCGGACGTTTGGTTGCCGGACGTGTGGTCTGGCTTTTTCGCAAATTATCGACTCGGTGATGCTATCTCACGCTAACTGTTTATCTTTTATCCATATTAAAAGAAGTCTCTCCATCTTGTCATGACTGCGCAGCTTGGAAATTATAGTTAGTCTTTGGAAGGCTTGATATCCTTAATAGCGTCATTCTGCTTCAGGATGGTGCATATTGTTGAAAAACTCCTCTCGTATTGGCGAGCCAGCTCCGTCACACGTAAACCACTCATGTAATAAAATAACGGAATGCTCCGCCAAGTGCTCGTAGAGATCTTTACATGAGGGAGATGCGGCGAGAAAGATAGTGCGCTGAAATCATAAGCAGCCTATCGTGTCTCGGCCAGTTCACTTGTATGCTCGTATCTCAAGGAAAATATTTGCTCGGAATTTTACTTGTATCTCAAATTCCTTGTATGTCGGGAACTGGTATGTCAAGGTATTACTTACTGTATTGATTTAGATTTTTAGGTATTAACTCGTAAGCTCCCATTGACTGGGAGGCCCTTGCAGTGTAATATCTTACCCCATTTTGTCTACACAGCAGCACAATGAAGTCCCAAAGTAGACGGGCGGAGTCTCTGTCCAAGAGGTTGTTGTCATGGGAGCAAGCAAGTGCTTTGTTTTGGGAGAACTTTATGACATCCACCTTGTGGGTCTCCTCTCTGAGGCAAAGGATGTCAAATATATTGGTGAGGTCGGAGGAAAAAAAAACAGTTTCAAAACAATCACTTCATGAATGATAGAGGACTTCAGAGTTAGATTCCAAAAGAATAAGAACAACAACAACAACTTTAGTGGCACCTTTAAGACGTTCAGACAAAAAAAACTGATTAACCAAAAAACCTACTTCACAAGCGGTCCAGGGAAAGATCGCAGTTCTTCCTGATCCAAAGTGTTCTGTAGCATTGTCTGATAATTACAAATGAATCATTTTTTTATAACAGAAGTAGAATAAAGCCATACATAACATGGGTTTTAAAAGTACCTCCAGGTTGTGAATATCGACAAGAGCAGGCTGTCCGGCTGAAGGAAGATTGGGCAGAACCTGGACGAGATGACCGCCAGGTCCAAAGCGGGCACAACGGTGGGGCATGGTGTACTTCTCTGGGGTGGCTGGACGAGGGGGTGCTACAGGGAGATCCACACACGCATGAGAGATAACAAGTAGTCCTTATCTTTAAAGAGGATGGCATAATTACGCTGTTCAGGGGCGATCCAGGTGCTGTCAGCTGTGTACTCTGAGGGATAGAGGTACTGGCCATAATTCTGGGAGGCGTCAGTTTGGTTTGGGTATTGTCCATAAGAGTAGTCCACGGCCATTGTGGATGATGTGGCATCATAGACCGCTGACACCAAGTCTGGCTGGCTCCTGTATACTTGGCTCTGCAAGTGTAAAAGGACGGCAATCAATTTGGGTTAGGAAAATGAGCCATAAGTCACATGGAGATTCAGAGAGGGAAGCCTTAGGGGGTTTTGGAACAGGCAATACAAACCCTAAACGAAAAGATTTTTAGCAAAAAATTTGTGAAAAGTGAATACAGTGGTATACTTCTACTCGCAAAATAGATTGGTTCCAGAACCAGTTTCGTAACTTGGGTTTTTCATAAATAGCAGTATTTTATATGTAAATTCTCGAATTCGTTCCACGGTCCTAAGAAAAACAGTTATCTAAATCCTTTAAAAATGATCAAAGTGTCCCAATTTTGTATGAAAGAACAATAACCACACAAAAATGAGAAAATCATAAGAAAATGATGTAATAATGTATTAAAGTGAAGAACAAGCATGCAAAAACTATTCGTATGTGTAAGAAGGAAGCTAACAGGCAACAAAGCACACTAACACATGCACATAAACACACATCACATCTAAACAACTTCAAATTATGAATTCAAAACACCTTAGCATTAAATAACTGCTTTTTCCAAAATAATGTATGACCATCTCGTCTTTGAGTACAGAGAGGCCACGCCAAGGATTCGTCGCGTTTAATGCTTCCTTCTGCTTCAATATCGTAGTGATGGTAAGTGGATTACAGACATATTGTCTGAAATATCAGTCATGGATGGATAACTGGGGCCGCTTCTTCATTTACTTCACACCAGTCATTTTAAATGAAGAACAAAATTGCTTTGAAACAGTTATTTACATATCAAAGTGTTTCATGACCTGAAAATGTTGCATTTAAATGTACCACTGTAGTCAGTGTTAAATCTATTCCAGTTTTTAATCTCTTACATGACTGGCAACAGGTCAATAAGTGGGAAGACTAGTCAAGTATACCTTATGTCATGTAGTGGAAAAAAAAATATATTGTTCTACGTCACTGTAATCGATGAACAAAAAAATCTGAGGATATTTTCAAACAGTGGCCACCAGCAAAAGACATCCAATTAACACGTCTATCACCGTCAATTAGAAACTATAATTTAAAAAAAAGACTCTTAGAAACTGTCTCATGACCTTACCATCGCTATAAAAACAGTTACCTGTTGGGACCTGGAGCTGAAGCTGCTTCGTCGGCTATGATGGCTATGAGAGCTATGCACGCTGTGAGCAGACTGTTCGCTGTGTACACTCCGTCGGTCAAAGTCATCGTTGTAAGCATCGCCACCCCGCCGCCGATAGTCGTCGTCAAAACTGCTATCGTAGCCGGGGTAGTAGCGCCATTGGTCATCGTAGCCTTCTTTCCTATGAGAAGGGCGATTTTATTTGACATAGGTATGCCGGTAAAATTGTGGTCAAGTTTTAGCATATTTGTTTTGCAAAATATACCTGTTCGGATACACCTGCTGATTATAGTAGTTGTCTCGGCTTCTATAGTTGTCATCATAAGTGGACCAATAGGACTGATCATAGTATCCTCTGTATCGTGGGTCATAGTGTCCGTAGTTATATCCTAGCCAAGGGAACAATGAGGTTCATGCTTTCAAGCTTTCAAATTTTGCAAGTTTAGTTCTACAAAACACAGACAATTTCTAATACCAGCATAGTCATAGTGCTTGCCGTAATTTGCATAATATTCGTCGTAGGCACTTCGGTTTGCTCTGTGGTAGTCCTCATTATAGCCTTGCCTTAAAAAAGAAGGGAGCAAAATTGAAAACAAAGTGGAAAGCGCATTAAAAGACAATAAATACAGATGGAAATTAGGTCCATACGACACCATTGCACTAACCTGGATGAAGGGCGATCAGAGTACTGACTAGCCCTGGAGCTGGGTCGCTCGGGTTGAGGCTCTCGATACTGATAGTTCGGGTCACGGTAAGCTGGGTGGGGGCCCTCTGGCCTGCCATACCACGGATCACCTCTGTTTCTATAAGGTCCCTCCTAAGATTTAGAAAAATATACACACGTATAATAAGTATATATGTAAACGAAAAAACGTGTGGCTTGCTTTAATTTCGCAGCAAGTCATAATTGTTGAGAACTGCAAAGAAAGCAATATTCTGAATATTACCTGATAATACTGCTGAGCTCGAGGATCGCCAGGTGGGTACTGACCAGAAGGATATGGTGCTCGGCCATCAGGATATTCTCCGTAGTTTCCATAATAGCCTCCGTACATCTGTCCTGGGCCAGAAGGAGGGGGCCCGTAGCCCTGCTGACTGCCAGAGGAGGAAGGTGGTCGAGCTGGCTCTGAGGGAGCTTGCTGGGAAGGAACTGACCCCAGAGAAATGCCTGCAGTAGGGGGACCTTGCATCTGGGCTGGATACAGACCAGAAGAAGGCTGTACTCCGCTTACGGGCAAAGAGGCGTCGCTATGCCCCTGTGCTGGAGCATGCGCCTCCGGTGGTATCCTTGCAGGTTCTGCTTGTGGCCGGATCCCCGCGTTCACTGAAGATGGCAACGAGACCGGTGGGGCAGATGATGACGGAGCTGTGGAAACCAGTGGGGCGGATGCTGATGTGGTTGGCAAGGCGGGTGGAGCGGATGAGGAAGCTGCCGTGGCTTGAGTTGGCGCAGAAGGGCCAGAACTCTGGTCAGGAGCATTCCTGTCTATTCTTAGCCCGTGTTGCGCATCTTTGGTGACCTGCATGTAAAATCCATTACTAGATTGCGAAGACTCATGGAAAGCAGAAGGGTAGCCAGATGATTGAATTTGGCTGTGTGATTGGTGCATAGAAAAATCAAGAAGTTCATAATTTGAGGGCTGATTATGATTGGTGACAGGAGCCGGAGGATTAACCGGCAGAGCTAATTGTGTATCTCTACTCAAAGATTGACCACGAGAGACGGTGGGGCGGACTGGAAGGGGCTGTGCCAAGGCGCTTCCTAGGCTTGATGTTTCGGCACTTTCTCTTGTCAAATTGAGGGGGAGTGGGTTTGAGGCGGGAGCAGGGGCGAGATTCTGATTGAGGGTGAGACCAGATGAATGGGATCCACTGCCTGTCTGTCCGAGTGTTCTTGTAGGGGCAGTACTTAGACTGGGGACTGGAGCAAAGGTACTTGGGGGAATCACATAATTAGAGACAGGTGGTGCAATCAGAACAGGTTGCTGGAGGGATTCGGACACAAGGAGAGACGCATATCCCAGATTGCCTTGAGAGTCCGCATTGTCTGACTCACTCACCTTTGGTGGGTTCTCTAGGTTTTCCGAGTGTTGTTGCGTTCTTTGAGGAGGATGGAGGTCCAGTGGACAATCCTCTGGAGGCTGTATGACATCTACACTGGGCTCCCTTAGCGGAGCAAGAACAGTTGGCGCAGCGGGTGCTAGGACAATGCTGGCAGCCAAGTGGGTGGGATCACCGTGGGCCCATAAAGTCGTGGCGGGGCTCTCACAAGGACGACTGGCGCCCAAGGCACGTGATGAAGGTCGGGAGTGAGCCTGAGCTACTGGGTGCGTCGAGTGAGGTAAACCGATGGGCAGAGGGTGACCTGGCCCGTAAATATTTTCCATATTATCTGGCGGCTGTTCCAGATTGCCTGGCGTGGGGTCCGTGCCACCCTCCGCTACCATGTTAGCTCTATCCACCTCAGCAGGCCGCACCCCAACCCCGTGTAAGCGGACGGGCTCAAATGAGCTGTTAGCACTGGCCTGGAAGATACCCGTTGGTTTCGGGGGGCTAGGTGTTGTGGGCCACATTTGCTCGGAGGGGCTTGCCTGGGCGGCCATATTTCCAGCTGGGGACGAGTCGATCTGTTCGAAGTATCCTCCGGCAGCGGCAACTGGAGGCAAGTTGGCATCCTCTGCTGGCCGCGGGCTTTCCTGCTGGATAAAAGTACCAACTACACCCTGTTGACGACGCCCAGCAGTCCCACTTCCGTGACTCATATTACTGTAATTTGATGATGCACTGGCAGACCTCATTGGTCTGGGAAGAGAATCCGGAGTCTCCAGGTTGGGCCCAGTTTCATAGCTGTCTCCTGCATGGGCTGCAGGTAATCCTGCAGGACTACCGTGACATTCACTGGGTAATACTTCTTGATTTGGAACACACTCCAAATTCTCAACATGGTCGTACTGTGGAGTCCTCCCCTGTGACGCAGCGCTTCCGTCGTTCATATACGGTATATGCGAATTGTCTTGTAAATGGGATCCTTGGTTATCAAAAGGAACGTTCGCTAGACCACAGTGAGCTGGCGTCGAACCTTGCAAATTATTTGGAGGATGTGAGGAATCAGGAATACCGTTCATTACCTTTTTTCGTTCTCCGGCCAAGGTTTCCTCATTTTCTACATCGTCACTGAAAAACATGGACAGTGTACCAGTATCTTGAGCGTATTGGACTGTTGTTGAGGCGGAGCCATGCTGAGGATCCAAGTTAGGTGGATGATGATGAGACATGGAGTCTGGTTGCTGCTGTAAGGGGAGGGGGGCATTCACCATTTGGTGATAGGCTGGGTCCTGTGGTGCTTGAGCGAACCATGTCTCTTGCGGGGCAGAGGTCTGCATGAAGTAGTTCTGAGGTTGGAAATGCGAGTTATGCTGTTGGCTGCTATTTGGTCCACCAGAATTTGAGCCTGGGTTACCCGTGGGGTTTTGGTGTAGAAGAGGATTTTGAGGATGCCCAAAATGCATGGGAGGAGTTGGTGCATTTGAGGGGTGCAACTGAACCTGCGGCGGTGGATTGAAAGGCTGTTGAGGAGGATCGCTCGTCGGCTGAAAGTAGTTCTGAACGGATGGAGGACGGCTTCCGTGATCGGGGGCCCTTTGAGAAGAGGTGGCAGCAGGAGGCACTGGCTGGAAGGGGACAGGTTGAGGAGACTGTGCATGGTATTCCTGATTAAATGTCTGACTTGGTATCGGTTCTGAGGGCACAGATGGTGGTTCCGCGGCCACTGCCAACGTATGCTCCCTTGAATTAAAGTAACCTTGTTCAGAATGCGATGGTGGGTGTTCTGTAGGAAGACCAGGTGTGGTTGAACTGTGGTGACTGAACATGGGCACCCCCGGCAGGGAGGACTGCTGGGGGCCACCCGGAGCAACTGGGATGCCCTCAAGTGTATGCAGTTGTGGGTCTTGAGCTAGGCCTGCCAGAGTGTAGGTGCAAGTGGGAGGAGCTTGTGCTGGCAGAGAGTTGCTCTGGAGTACTGGGGCACCCCCTGCACTCGTAGGAGGGGGGGCTCGGACAAAAGCAAATGGGTCTGTCATGGGTTGGGTAGAGGGCGGGACTAAAGCAGGTGCTGCCGTTGTTCCTGCATGTTTGGGAGGTCTGGTCCTGCGGAACATATTCGTCCCGGAAGGAGGAGGAGGTCCAGAGGCCCCCGGTGGTCCGGTCCGAGGTGGGGGCTGCATGGCAGCAGAGGTGTGAGGATCAAGCTGATCCTGAAGGTCTCACTGATGAAGTCGGAATCAGTCGTAGCTGGATAGAAAAAGAACAGGTGGTTAACTAAAAGGCAAAACGTGGGCAGAACCACACCTATGTTTGTGCAGGAGCCTGTGATGCTTGCAAATTTTACAGTACAACGTGGCATCTGGAAAGTACATCCTGGAGTGGTCGCCTGGTAATCACACAAAACGTTAATTCACCGACGATGACCTAACATGCATGTTTTAGGAATGGAGAAGGAGCTCAGGTACTAGATATTGGCATCCATGGCAGTGAATGAGCTAACTTGGAACACATTATTAATGTAAAAAAATTGAAAAAAAGTGGTCATTGATGAACTATAAGGAAATGTCTAGTTTTTTAGCGTCATATACATCCGCCCCATTGGGCATGTTTTCTTCTGTTTCATGAACACGGACTCATTTACCAGTTCATGTAGTTTGTTTCCAAGCTACTGAAATTAATAAACAATGCGTAAAAACAGCAAACTAAAGTTCAACGAGTTGAGGATTGTTCATTCCATTTGACATTTGATCATACGAACTTGAGTTCATTTCCCCAAAACAAACATACACTAGGTTAACACGTCATCCACTGCCATTGTCGAATAGAAGTCCAATCTATTTTCAATGATCCTTCCAATTTTAAAATGTATTTGAAATCTATTACTACCAAGAGCAGCAAATAAAATTGTATTTGGGTGAATGCTTTCTTACTTGCATGATCCCTGAATTTTAATGATAACCCATCTGCAGTATACAGTGGCCAAATGGCCCTGAGAATATAAATCATTTTCAAATATTGGGGACAAGTCCAGAGTACATCGCTGAATCTATAAGAATAATGGAAATATAGATCTTTTACACATAAATAGATCACATCTTTAACAAATATCCCTCATCTGGTTGACTACCCAAATGAATATGCACTGTTACAGAAACACCATATCAACCCATCATGCGCCACTTGTTGAAAATGTAGCTACTCGATTATTCCTCTAAAATTGATTATTCAAAGCAAAAATTGCAACTTCCTGTAAGAAGTTTTTGTTTTTTCGACGACTATTCGAAGGTAGTTTAAAAAAACCATGTCCTGACAACGTAACAAGCAAAACACTGCGGTCCAAAGTCGCCGGAAAATGTCCGAAATCAGGACACGCGATCGGCCTTTCTCCCGACGGATTTCTTTGCAAATTCACAACCGACGAGGGCTCTCGATCGGTCCACCCCGAGTCGCTTGTCACCTGGCGATTGCATTTTTTCGAAAAATGGTCCACTATCTCCGGCGTGCTAACGTTAGCATTCATCGGAGTCGTTAGCATTACCGCTGGTTAGCCTAACGGCTAACAGACGGGAGGGGGGAAACACTTCAGCTTTTCCGCTTCAAATCCGGGGATTAAACTAAAAAACGGAACCGTGTTGTTGCTTGATAAGTGATGTGAGCGTACGATATTGAGACGGCACAAAATGTGAGTAGAGAAAAGGTAATGTCTTACAAATGCGCAGGACAGCGAGTTTGATACAGCGCCACCATTATCAATGGCCACATCCTACTAGTAGGCTACGTGTACAAGCGGCGTCAACTGCAAAACAGCAACTTCCTCGCGGCCAGCGGAGGGAAATTTATTTTTTTAAAGGGGACATACTTACGGAAGTACGGAAGCTTATTGCATTCACCTTTAAAAAAAATCCCTGGCCGTTTTCAAATTAATTTATTTTTGGCGTTGTTTTTGGAATTAATTATTTTTCGAAACCTCCGTTTTTCAGGTGTAAATGCCCAAAGTACTCAGTTTGCACCTGATGAAATGCATTTTGGCTGTGGCTATTTTACTTACCACTAGAGGGCGCCAATTTTCTACTTAATGTGCCGAGCATGTAGTAGTACATACTATGTTGTATCCTAACACTACTGAAGTAAGATACTAATTCAAACTGGGCTCCTTCCTCTTGGATGAAGTTTTACGGGTTTTTTTTGTTCTCTCTGGGCTTTCAAGGAAAATGTATATAATTTTTACTGTGTACAGGTATTTGTCTGTCAGCGTGTGTATCAGTCTGCGATTTGTACAACCATCCAATGGAGGACAACACTGAAGAAAAATAAAGACCAAGAATTGTCAATCTCACACAATTTTCCTCATCTTCATCCTTCATATGTACTTCAGTATACGGTATTTTCTCTTCTAGTGATACAGCTCTGTTAACAATAGCTGCAGTGAGTTCTCAGCTTCAGCAGCCTGCTGACATAAGGTGTAAAATGGCAGCGATAAGGCCCGTCACTTGGTTCAAAGGGGTAGATTAGAATCTAAAGGTGTTTAAATGTGGGCTTTAGTGTATTTACAGGATGTCAGATAAGGGTAGTCAGGGCTCATAATATCAGTGCATCATAGAGAACCACACTTAACCATGGTTCACATAGGTTTAGACTGCTGCTTATTCAAATACTACGCAAGAGGTGAAAAAATAATTCAAAATAACCTTTGGTTTTATTGAAATAAATGCACTCCCTTCAACCAGAGTTTCATATAATTGATAGTTGTTTTACAGGATTTTGATTGACCTTTCAAGATCAATGGAATATTGAGTTCTACGTAACGTATGCCACAAAATGTATCAGTGGGAACTGCAGTTTGGACGCTCAGCAAAGTTTAATTTACTGTAAAATAATCACACTCAATGTGGCAGTCAAGCGTGCTGATTGGTTCTTGGGCTACAAATCTCAGAACAGTTCAAACCTGGAATGTCATATTTTTGCATACGGATCGAGTTCAAGTCACCTGATTTTTTTTTGATCTGCCGATACGTCGGAAATGTTTTAAGGAGATAAAAATAGCACATCCAAATTTCCCCCAGTTTAATAAAGATGTCCAAGATTAAAGCCACATAAAAAATGCAAATCAGTTGTGCGGCACGAAACAAGTTTGTGAATAAATGACGTTTAAATATTTTGTTCTCATCAATAAAGTTCTATAAAAATATTACAATGTGATTGAGCTCTCTTGATTGTCATTTTCTTGACTTTTGGGATCTCTTTGTTCTGCAAGTTTGTTTCACAAGTGTAAATATCGATGTATAGTATAGTATTATATATGTATTTTTTTGCAATATACCTTGGGATTATTTTTGTTTTGCATGTAGCCCTTACCTCAAGGGTGTCAGACTCGGGTTGGTTCGCGGGCCGCATTAACGTCAACTCGGTTTCATGTGGGCCGGACCATTTTAGATATAATATTTAGATTTTTTTAAATAAATTGATTAAAAGAATTGGATTAAAAGACCTGAATATTCATTTTTTATAGATATAAAACAATGTTTACTATAGCTTTTTTTAAAGATATTTTTAGATTTTACAAAATGATTTTTGAACTAAAAACACAGAAAAATTGCTTAAAGAAATAAAATTATTGATTTAAAAGGGGGAAATCAGGAAATTTCATATACATCTATACTATTCATTTTAATTTGATCCTAAAACCGAAAGTCGGCACTCATGATTTACTTTCCCGGGCCGCACAAAATGATGCGGCGGGCCAGATTTGGCCCCCGGGCCGCCACTTTGACACCTGTGCATTAACTCATTCACTGCTATTGGCAGTTATGGACATTAAATCCATTTCAACTTGTAAAGCTGGCATTGAATAATCATGTTTCACTGCCTTTGACGGCGATAGCCATCCAATTGCTAAGTTAATACGTGATTTAAATAAATAAAAAATCGATATTTTTACCCGATTTCGATCCTCTGCAAATGACATGGTTGGGCCCGATTTCCAATCACGTGGTTGGGACAGATTGACTGGAACACTTTGCAAATGACATTACACAAATGGCTCTGTATCATATTCAACTAATAATTAGAATAAGATTCAATTATAACTCGGTGAAATCAGCAATAATCTTGCTTGTGCATCTATTAGGCAACAGAATGTCTCATTTTTCCCAGCGGATGATGGATAGTTTTACAAGCTGCAGAAGGAGAGACTGGCTGTAGGAAAAGGACATAGTGAAGGGACTGGATGGTTGCGGGGGCAGTGCAGACGTCACATCTGTTCCTGCCACTCCCTAGGGTCCTAGGAGCATGGGAACGTCGAACAGAAACATTGGTTGCAATCGGGCCTCCCAAAGTGCACTTCATTTATCAATCGAGGTAAATGGAGCTGAAGGTTATTCTCGTCTGTCGCATCTTGGCAGAAAAGTTTGGTTTCGTCCGAGGATTTTAAACACAGTCCTATAAATGTTCCTGTGGATCGTGCTGGGAAAATGGACACATTGTAAACAAAAACATTCTCGAGGTCTTCTTGTCTAAATGTACGGAAAGGTATTTAAACCCGATTAATACAAATAAGGAAGGAATTCTTACCCTTTGGAAAAGTTTCATACAATCTCAAAGTTCTGTGGCCTTCCTGTTCCTTCCGGTGTTATGATAGTATGTGGCCCTCAGTGGAAAAAGTCTGCACATCCCTGACGAAATCTTTGGATAAGTATGTGTACCTTTGCGAACATAGAAGCTGCTTTTACAGTTTCTATCAGGATGATTTTTTCAAAATTTGATGTTAACAAACTGAATGGCATAGTGGAAAGTGTGTTTTTATGGGAAATTATATCACAGTTGTGAGACTCTCCCTGGTTAACTGGGAATATTTATTTGCCCTTTTTCAGTAAACATGAATGAACATCTACCGCAGTCAATTGGACTGAAATATGAGCATTCCCAGCAATTCTCCTCCATTTTAAGCGAATTATTGGACATCTATCATTGTCAATGGAAGAAAAAGAGTTCAATTATTGGTTACTTCATTGTAATTATAGGGTCACATGCTTTAGCTTTTGGGGTCACTCCCTTGGATTGTCTGATTGCTGTCAACCCTTCATTGAAATTGCATTGGACTTCTAATGCTGGTTATAGCAGTGAAACTTGATCACTTTCTGTGACAGTTTCTGAGTTAAGAAATAGTAACAAAATTATCCACAAGTAAAATGTAATATATTCATTACAAAGGTCACCGGGGTTGCTGAAGCCTATCCCAGCTGACTTCGGGCTGGAGGCGGGGGACACACTGAATCGGTCACCAGCCAATCGCAGGGCACGAGGAGACAGACAATCAGTCACTTACACTCACACTCATTAGTAGGGGCAATTTAGAGTGTCCAACCCGCCTCCCATGCATCTTTTTGGAATGTGGGAGGAAACCAGAGTACCCGGAAAAAAAACCACGCAGGCCTGGGGAGGACATGCAAACTTAACATAGGAAGACCGACCTGGATTCGATCCCAGAACTGTGAGGCTGTGTTACGTCCACGGGAGACGTCGAGGCGAGGTAGGAGGGATTAGGACACAGTCGCAGGGAAGCAGGTGAGGACGAGGCAAATTGTGCTCATAACCAAAACTTTAATAACTTACAAAATAACAAGGACTTGCTAAACAAAACATGAAACCGAACCGGACTAGGGAAAACACGTGGAATCGAGGAGCAAGGTAGCGTGGCTGCATGGTAAGGGAATTTACGCAGACGATCCGACAATGACATTAAACTCAGTGGGGTTTAAATAAATACACCAGGGACTAATTTTGAATCACGCGCAGCTGCGCGAACACAACGGCAAGGCAGGAGGGACAAACGAGAGTCGGGAAAAACAATAGCAGGCTGCTTCTAACAGGCTGATGCGCTAACCACTCGGAAAAGTCAAAATATGCCCCTGTCGAAAAGTAACGATTAAAAATGCATGATCTCCTGGAATGCTGGATTTAATCGAGGCCAACTCAGACTAGGACCAAAAACATAACTAAGTCATAAGTCGTCATCAGCAACTCATTTAGTGTTTGACAAGAGCACCTTCAAATCGAGCTGCCACATCAGGGCAGAGCATAGAAAATGATCCACTAACACACAAATCACCAACATCATGCATTATCATCTCACACCCACCCTGCACCCTCCACACAGAGCTGGATTTGAACCCAGGACCCCAGAGCTGGATTTGAACCCGGGACCCCACAGCTGTGAGGCCTATGCACTAACCACTTGCACTAGGGCCGCCCTAGTTTAGTTATATAAAATACATTGTTCATGCAAATTTGTAACAACTTTATTTCAGTGCTGCACAATTGAATGGAAAAAGGGATTTGTGGTTGTTTGTTGTTGTTGTTGTTGTTGGTATGCCTCTGTTCAAATTGGGGGAAAATATGTTTCAATATACTTTTTCCCCTTCTTGATAAATTTCCTCTGTGCTGTCCCTTATTAAATAAATCAAAATCACACCCAGAAATACATGGTATCGTCAAATTGCCAATATCAGGTGACTTGGACTCGCATGCAAAAAAAATAATAAAAAAATAAAGAAGTTGATTAGGAAATCCCTACTTTTAATTTTAATTTTACACATGATATGTTATTTTAAGTAAAATGAGCTATTTTATCTGACATATAAGTCTGTTTTTTTGCATTTTGTCCCTGTTAAAGCATTTTATCTGAAAATAAAATGAACTATTCAGATTTTTGGGAGCAGAATAGATATTATTATACCATTATTAGTATTTCAATTTCTGAAAAAGCATACCATAATAGATTAATGTTGCAGTTCTAATAGCAATCTATCCACCAGTAGTTGAAGTGAGGCTTTTTTAGTTATCTCAAGCGGATGATTTATTTTGGACTCTTCAGTGACAGTGTTGTCAACGTACGAGGGGACACAGCGAATGCTTGGCTAGGAGCCTAAAATCCTTCTAATGACAGACATGACATTATCCAATGCTTTACGAAGACTCCGATGAACGCGTGAACGTGGGAGTTCCTTGTCGACAGTCAGGCAGCGCCTCAAAACTGATGACCGCCAGCCGGGGGCCATCAGTTAATGTCACAAAGTTGGCTAGTAAGAAACCAATGACCAAATACTTTATTACTGTACTTGGGTAGCTCTTCAGATGCAATCACAGATGCTGGCTTTTGAACCTTTATATGTCTCTGTGGTGTTTTCATGTGGCTCGGTAATAGAGGTCACCAACACGGAGGGTTAGATTCCCTAGTGACTTTGTCTAAGTGTTTTGAGCAAGACATCACTGTGTTTTGTTTTTATTATGTTCACACAATATCCCAACTTCACTGCAATTGGCGTTCTATTTTTTGGTGCACTTCTACTATAGATTACCGTATTTATTGGAGTATAACGGGCAAAATGTTGTACCCAAAAACTGAAGCAAAGTTTGGGTGCGTGTTATACACGAATCCCGGTGAAAAACTGCACTCCGCCAGTGAAAAAGTCCCCTCGGCAGCCGTTAAATTGGGAGACGTAAAACAGGTCTTTGTCCGCCAGATGGTGCACAAGAGCCCGTTCTATTGGCCGGTGCTCACAAAAATAACTCAAGAAGAATGGAATCAGACTGAAATTTTTTAAATATTATGATGATGAATTAGACTTAAAGGATTTAAAATTGTAAATTTGATTTGAGAATTGTGTTCATAACGGCAGTTTGTTTTACCAGGTTTCCGTACCATATTTTGTGAATAAATGTTTTGTCATGGCGACGTGTTAAGCATTCGCCAGTTACCTTCCTTGGTGTGAGCTGAGAAAAAGTGAAAAAAAATATATACACATCTTTAGTCACAAATTATGGGTGCGCATTATACACATGTGCACGTTATACTCGAATAAATACGGTACTTGAGTGCGGAGTGTGAGTCATGTCACCGCAATTCATCAGTGTGATACCCGAGCGAGACCACCGGTTATTTACTGAGCAGGGATCCTCAGGGGAATGACGTGGCAGTGCGTGAAGCGTTTGCCTTGCGTGCTGTCGCCCTCCCGCGCCAAAGCGAGGCACATGGTGCCAACAGCTGCCTGGGTGAAATGCTAACCCCTCTAAATGCTCAGTCCAGTAAACAAAACTGGGCCCCGACACATGCCGACGGGGTGAGGATGGGGTTAAGAGTGCGAATGGGGCGACCCAGCTGACGCTGTGGAGAAAGGAGCATTGACCCCTACAGAATGGGTTATTAAAGTGCGGGAGTTGGCGTTCGAAGGGGCCGAGGGAAACACAAAACCCTCCATGGCAAACGGCACCATGCCGGCCACAAGCCACAGTCGTGTGTTTACATTTGGAAGACATCGGATTACATATATACATATTCGCTGGATACCTATGTAAAACGTACTGACTCATATTCATGGTCTGCATTCATTTGTAGTAAGGGTGTCCAAACTGTGTCCCTTGTGTGTGTGTGTGTGTGTATATATATATATATATATATATATATATATATATATATATATATATATATATATATATATATATATATATCGTGGCCGGATGATTCGCCTAAAGACGTTTCGCCGACGGACGTTTGACAGACGGACAGGTCGCCGAATGGACGTTCCACCGAACGGTCATTCGGCCGGACGGCCGTTCGGTGGAACGTCCATTCGGCGACCTGTCCGTCTGTCAAATGTCCGTCGGCGAAGCGTCTTTAGGCGAATCATCCGAGTACCTATATATATATATATATATATATATATATATATATATATATATATATATATATATATATATATATATATAGGTACTCGGATAAGTATATATATATATATATATATATATATATATACATATACATACACAGTGGTACCTCTACATACGAGCTTAATTCGTTCCGGGACTGAGCTCGTATGTCGATATTCTCGTAACTCGAACGAACGTTTCCCATTGAAATGAACTAAAAACAAATTAATTCGTTCCAACCCTCTGAAAAAACACCAAAAACAAGATATTGGATTGGAAAAAATGTTTTATTTCTTCTAATTCACCATCTATTAACAAAGTAACACATAACTAGCGGTTTAATAGTAATAAAATGTGTTTAATAGAACTAAAATTAGACGGATTTCGCGGAAGGTAGAGAGAGAGGGACAGAAAGGGGGGACTTTCCACGGCAACGCACTCGTAACAGAACAAACTAACTCAAATTAACTTGGATTAATATATACAGACACTCAAACATACGTTTAATGTAACTTTACACAAAACTGAATTCTAATTGTGTTTTAATTTTTTTAATCTTTGTTCTCCGGGTTAGCTGTTTGCCACGCCTCCACCCTCACGTTCGCTATCGATGGGCTGTTATATATATATTTATCCTCACTAGGATCGCGGGGGTTCTGGAGCCTATCCCAGGTGACATTCACCCACACACTCACACCTAGGGGCAATTTAGAGTGTCCAATCAGCCTACCATGCATGTTTTTGGAATGTGGGAGGAAACCGGAGTACCCGGAGAAAACCCACACAGGCCCGGGGAGAACATGCAAACTCCACACAGGTGGACCAACCTGGATTTGAACCCAGGACCCTAGAGCTGTAAGGCCGGGATGCTAACCACTCGCGTCGCCGGGCCGTCGCATTGATTTTTCAGGAGAAAAAAAATCCCATCAAATTTCGATACTCCTCTTTTGAACTTTGTGAAAGTTTGAACACCCCTGATTCATGGACTCAAAAATGCAATTTGGGTTCCAGTGCAGGTTTGCATAAAATCCAAGGAAAATTAAGCTTCTTCAAAGTCCTCCTGGAATGGTACGCAGAGCCACGATTACATTTTGCGTCATTTGCAGAATAGGACAAACAGTGAAAAATGAAATGAGTTTATTTTTTGGTGTTGCTTCTTGGGTCAGGAATGCTTCAAAGGCATTGAAATTATTTTAGCCTCTTCAACCTAAGCCTCAATTTGTGACTATTTTGGTCCAAATTTTTGGGGCAGCGCAAGAGCGTGTGAATGGCGGTAATCTTGCTACAACCTGCCTCGAAATCCAGGGAGAGTCCGGAGGGCACTTGAGTGAGAGGCAAGGTCAGGGGGACAGTTGTCAGGCCCTCGTGCGAACCATTTGGACGGAAAGTGATACGCCGGACAGCTGAGGCCGCTCGGCTCTCTTAGGATTCGTTTGGAGCGTCTTAACATTTACTTTGCTCTGGCCCTCGTTATAATGAACGTGGAACTGAAGGGCGAGCGAAAATCTCAGCATCTGTGCCAGAATACACCTCCCACAGACCACCCTTTCCATCTCATAGGCAAACTGATTTACACTTGTCATGTTGAGAGGGCTCAAAAGAGATTCCTGGGGTAGTTATAACTTCCAAGCATCCAAAACCTGTCCCATGAGACATTCCAGCTTAGTCATACACACTCCGCAGACTGCGACAAGATCCCTCTCAGTGGGCATCACACCACTTCGCCCCTTTTCAGCCTACATATCAGGTGGCCCCTAAAATAAACAGCAGGGGAAACAAGATGAGGATACGGGATAGTCCCTGAATGGAATATATCAGTTATAATGTGATATGAGTGGGCTGTGGAGGGAGGAATGGGGTATTTCTTCATTTCATACCACAATCTGTGATTTTTGATTGAACTGCTATTTGATTTATGTTATGGCGCGATCGGAGGGATTTGGACCCAGTAGCGGGGAAGCAGGAGGGGACGGGACGAACTGTGCTCATGATAGTAACTTTAATGACTCAAAACGCCTTACAAAATAACAAGGACTTGTACATCCAAAACGAAACAAAACCGGAGCATGGAAAACAGTACCTTTGCAGCGATGTATGCAGTATCACGCAGTACGGTCCGACAATGACAACCACTTCCGTGGTGCTTAAATACACACATCAGGAAGTAATCATGAATCACTCACAGCTGCTCGAACCCAACGGCAAGCCAGGAGGGACAAATGAGCTGCTCCTGACAATTTGAATACAGATTGGTATGAGAATTCTTGAAAAATGACCCATCACTTTACTCATTTTCTGTTACATATACAGAAATAGGTAACAATGGGTTTGATTAGCCTATAGTAAAAATTTATTAAACATTGCTAATTTATTAATAAAAATTAATGTAGACCAGACATGGTCGTGAAAAATGGCAAAGTAGGGTCACCCCTATTACAACTACCTTTTTTTGTGCTGAGTCCTAGTAGCAAGAATGGCTTCCGCTTACGAGTTTCAGCGTGGATTTTCACATTTTTTATTAACTTTAAACAATATATATATAAATATATATATATTTTAAATTAATAGCAGAAAAAATCGAGAAGAAGTGAATCCGCGATAAATGAAGTCGCGATAATCGAATTTCATGACATGATTTATTTGGTGTAGTGCTACAAGGCTGAGTAATCGATTAAATATAGTACGTAATTGGTTGGAAAAAGGCCTCAAATTCATTTGTGCTCCTTAAATGTTTTGTTGAATTAGTGGCGGTTAAATTGTGTATTTTAACCTCCTGTGAGGTCATCAGGCCTATGACCTGGTGACATCACATTTTTGGTTGTCAAAGACTAAAATGTCAACTGTTGGACTACCTGGCGTCCACTTATCCACTTTTACTCGGAAACTACATCATGTAAAAAGATCATTCTTTGTTTTTACACTCATCAGGTCCCAATTAGCCTAAATATCAAAGAGAAAATAAAAATGCATGCCTTGCAAGAGTCTGGGTCTTAGGAGGTTAAAACTGTTGTAAATATAGTTTCCTTGATTTGGGAATATATACTGCCTTTTAGTGGCAACAGTGAATAGGACATAATTCTTGTCCACGATAGGAACTTTATGCAAACATCATGTAAAACAATGATTAGTATCTAATTTATATCAATGTCTAGAGTGGCGTACTTGTTAGGACAATGTTAAGAGCTGTGATCCTCCAGTCAATACTCATATTGAACTTCAGTTAACAAGGCCTCTTATATTTTATGTCAATCTCCATGTGCCCTGCGATTGGCTGTCTTATTCAATGAATCATAAAAATCAATTGGGACTTTAGAAGTGTTGAAAATAGTTTTTATTATTATTTCAATGATATTATTATTTTATTATAGATTAGCACGACGCTAGTGCTAGAATCTACAGTCCATCTACTATGCACTATAGGTACATTGTGAACGCTAAATGTGCCCAAATCACCAAATTAAATATTTTAAAATGAAGGAGAAATATTTTAAGGGACTTTCGTATCATCATACGGGTATGTGGGAAAATGTTTGAGCACTAAACAGGCATTGATTAATGTTGCACTAAAAAAGTGACATTAAAAGCAATGATGCTGGAAAAGCTTTGAGAACCACTGCTCTAAATGATGAAACCTCAGTTTTCCTTCTGTTTTTTGTTTACATTCCACAAGTCTGAATATGAACTCAGCCAGCTAATCTCAGCGGTGAATTCCCACTCTGAACAAATATCTCTTAGCGGATGTCACTCGGATGCACACACATTGTTGTACAGATTCATTCTACACATTGAGGAGCGTCTGTATTCATTTGACTTAAAGAAATATGAATTATTAACTGCCTCACTGACCGGTAATGTCAGGATCTCACACAAGGAGCAGATGTGTGGATACAATACTCGGACGCAAAACTTGGGCTCTGACAAAAAGGCTTTAGTTTAATTGTTTTACCGCGCATGACTCGGAAGTCAGGCACACATAAAATGCATAGAGAGAACAAAGCAGGGACATAGAACACGAACCATATGTGTACAAAATGCTAAACTCATTTGTTTCCATGTTTTTTGTTATATCTATGGATTGTAAAAACCTGAAACTTTCCATGACCCATACAAACTTCAAATTCTTAAATTCTGTCACATTTAAATAATTAAAAAAATAGTAAAATAGTCCATTGTGATTATTTCAACTCTATGTGTCAGACTCGGGTCGCTTCGCGGGCCGCGTTAATGTCAACTCGATTTCTTGTGGGCCTGACCATTTTAGATATAATATTTAGATTTTTTTTAAATAAATGGATTAAAAGAACTGGATTAAAAACCCTGAATATTCAGTTTTTTTATAGATCTAAAACAATGTTTATTTTAGCTTTTTTCATATATTTTTAGATTTTACAAAATGATTTTTGAACTAAAAACAGAAAAAAATGATTAAAAAATTACAATTATTGATTTAAAAGGGGAAAAAATCAGGAAATTTAATATACATCTATACTCTTCATTTTAATTTGATCCTAAAACAGAAAGTCAGCACTCATGATTTACTTTCCCGGGCCACACTAAATGATGCGGCGGGCCAGATTTGGCCCCCGGGCCGCCACTTTGACACATGTGGATTAGATTAACTGCATATGCATTGTGAGTTTTTCAAAAACAAGATCTGGCTTGCAGTCATGAATATCAATTAAATGCAGTTTGACTAGTCGGCATGTAAGTCAATTCATTCATTCATTTTCCATATTGCTTATCCTCACAAGGGTTGCGGGGGGTGCTGGAGCCTATTCTAATCATCTATCAAAACAAAAATCCAAGAGCAAGACAGGAAATATTTGCTGACTTTTGTTTTGCAAACAAAGACAAGACTGACTGACACTATCTTTGAGAAATACCAGAGGTCAGCGGTTTGAATTTATCACCTTTGCAGGTGGACCTGGAAAGAAAATTGTGACCACCAGGTGACCGTGTCCTATTTGAAGGGCCATTTTAATGAATCAGTAAGGGCCCCATGGGTTGGTGCGGGTACTCTTTAACATCTTTAACTTGTGTGTTTCTCCAGTTGTCCTTTCTGTGCCACTTGTCACATACTTGTAAATTACAGCCCATTTCCTGCCCGTTCTCACTGCGAGCTTTAAAGGCATGTGTGTGTGTGTGTGTGTGTGTGTGTGTGTGTGGGTGTGTGTGTGTGTGTGTGTGTGTGTGTGTGTGTTGTGTCCATGTGAGCGGGGACAGCACGGAGCCAGGCCTTCCTGTGCTTCATTGTCTTTCACCACTTGTTTGTTTCAGTACTCTGAACCTAACATTTCTGGTGACTTCATACTTTTACCTGCTGTTTTTGAAAAGTATGTTTTCTAATGCTGTTTTTGGGGAGTTGTGTATGATGGAGTGTAAACGGTTTAATTTTGTAGTTAAGAACATTTGGACTTATTGAGTAGCAATGTGAAGAATTTCATCCAGTTGAAAAGAAAGGAAGCTTTTGTGTTTTTATACTTGATTTAACGCATGTGGCAGCTAAAAATGTTTGAAATCTTCACATTGGGCCTCCTTTTGTAGTTTAGTTTTATCTATTCATGCGATTGTGATGGGATTTATTTTACTTTTTAATGTATTTTTTTTATTATTCATTTGTTTCTGGCCTGATGGAGGAGTGGTGAGCATGTCAGCCTCACAGTTCTGGGGTCGAGGGTTTGTTCCCAGGTTGGTCCTCACTGTGTGGAGTTTGAAAAAGACTACCTTTGAGGGAAATGAAGCCCTGGAAGTGTTTTGCAGTACCAGAGATGGCCACTGGAGGCTGGTTTCTCATCTCATCTCATTTTCTGAACTGCTTTATCCTCATTAGGGTCGCGGGGGGTGCTGGAGCCTATCCCAGCTGACTTCGGGCCAGAGGCATGAGGCAGGTGGACCGACCTGGATTTGAACCCAGGACCCGAGAGCTGTGAGGCCGGCGTGCTAACCACCCGCACCACCGGGCCTCCCCAATTCTGGTAATTGAGAACACTAAATTATGCTTGTTGTGTTCGTAGTGGTACTATCTTAGATTCTGAACCGTTATCTTTGTGTGACTGCCAATCGTGTGTAATATTAATGCACACCTTCGTAGATGAATTAGCACGTTTTAAAGATAATTTATACATGTTTTTTTATGAAAAGAACACAACGTTTCTCGATGGTGTCCGGATTTATTGCCTTGAAAAAAAAAGTGTTCAGAAGTCCTAAATATCACATAAATGGGTTTCATGAACACGCCCGGAAAACACGCCGCTGTGTCGTGAAGCCACCCATAACAGGGAGAAATTTCTACCAAATGGAAGGCTACGGGTGACCTCACCAAGGGTTTGTCCAGTTCTTTATTGCAGTCGATGGCAGTGCACCATTGAACTTTGTCAGCTCTCAGATGATGTTGACCGCATGCACATTGGAATATATAGTCAAATGTCATCTGTCAAATACCAGATTTGAACCAAGTTGTGTTGATTTGCTTTTCCCTCACAATGCATACACAGTTAATCTAATCCACATGTGTCAAAGTGGCGGCCCGGGGGCCAAATCTGGCCCACCGCATCATTTTTTGTGGCCCGGGAAAGTCAATCATGAGTGCCGACTTTCTGTTTTAGGATCAAATTAAAATGAAGAGTATAGATGTATATTAAATTTCCTGATTTTTCCCCTTTTAAATCAATAATTGTAATTTTTTAATCATTTTTTTCTGTGTTTTTAGTTCAAAAATAATTTTGTAAAATCTAAAAATATATTTAAAAAAGCTAAAATAAACATTGTTTTAGATCTATAAGAAACTGAATATTCAGGGCTTTTAATCCAGTTCTTTTAATCAATTTATTTAAAAAAATCTAAATATTATATCTAAAATGATCCGGCCCACATGAAATCGAGTTGACGTTAACGCGGCCTGTGAACCATCCCAAGTCTGACACCCTTGCCTTAGAAGAATAAACTCATTCAGTTGGTCTCTAGAATAAAGTTCATCCCCAGATTTCAGTCATTCCACCCATGGTCCTTTTTCAGAATATTGGGTGAGGCAGCTGAATGATTCGTCATTCTACTCTTGTCGCCAATTCCTGGCCATAATGTAATTTCCTTGAGCCTCTGAATACTGGAAAATAGTCTATTTTTAACCCTACAGCTCCCAGAGGTCCATAATATATCTTAAGACCATTATGTGAAATATTATATGGAATAGTCTAATACATGTGTCAAAGTGGCGGCCCGGGGGCCAAATCTGGCCTGCCGCATCATTTTGTGTGGCCCGGGAAAGTAAATCATGAGTGCCGACTTTCTGTTTTAGGATCAAATTAAAATGAAGAGTATAAATGTATATTAAATTTCCTGATTTTCCTCCTTTTAAATCAATAATTGTAATTTTTTAATGCATTTTTTCTTTGTTTTTAGTTCAAAAATCATTTTGTAAAATCTAAAAATATATATAAAAAAAGCTAAAATAAACATTGTTTTAGATCTATAAAAATGGAATATTCAGGGCTTTTAATCCAGTTCTTTTAATCCATTTATAAAATCAAGTTGACGTTAAAGCGGCCCGTGAACCAACCCGAGTCTGGCACCCCTGGTCTAATATATTGGGTCACCCAATGGTGCAGTGGACGGCTCGGCGGCTGAGTGGTGAGCGCGTCAGCCTCTTATTTCTGGCGTCGAGGGTTCAGAAAATGAATGAATGAACGATGGCGCAGTGATTTTTTTGTGTGTGTGGGCAGTCTGGGTTTGATTCCCACTTGGTTGTAGTAAGATTGTGAGCGTAATTGGTTGTAGTAAGATTGTGAGCGTGATTGGTTGTCTGTTTCACTGTGTTGCCTGTGATTGGCTTGGCCTGTGGTAGGCTCCAGCACCTCCCACGACCCTTGCATGGATAAGCAGTACAGATGATGAATGAATAAATAGTCTAACATACATCAGAGCATATACTTTCATGCATTGTAGCCAAGTACAATATATTAATGTAAAAGTATGAGAAAATAACCCAACAACATAAAAATAATGAGGTGTACTGACAAGTAAAATCCATATCACCACATAACTTAGTTAATACATGTAGATGAGGATTTATGGTCTTGATATTTTATGCAGATTTTGTACATGTAATTATTTAGAGAAGAAATGACTAGCTATGGCTAGATATTTATGAACTAGTTTACTTTCTCAATAATGCAGGCAAGTATTTGCTTGTGATTAAATTGTACAAGTGCTTGCCATTACTAGATATTTACTAACACTAGTTTTCTTGTCAATAAACCAGGCAGGAATTGGCGAACACACGTCACATTCTTGTAAATTTGCACTCTCACGTGAATGAAAAGACTTAAAAATGTCCCCCCCCCCCATACACACACACCCACGCACACACATACGCACACGCACACACACACACACACACACACACACACACACACACACACACACACACACACACACACCGCAAGCAAGTACACAAAGGCAGATGCAATGTTAGATTGTATTTATTGTGGTGGGAAACATACCTTGTAGATTTTAGTAAATAGCAGTTAATGCTATAAATAAGCAGGTTTTTTTTGCGTAACCAGGTTAGCTTTTGATGCTTTATACACTCAAATAATGACAGAATTATACTTACTGTTTTTCAGTTTTGTTTTAGTACTTGAGTTCTGCTTCCACTGTTTCTGACGTGGAACACTATTTTCTCACAGAAGGTTTTAACTGCTTTTTCAAAGCACTCGGGCGTTTTTTTCCATATTAAAAAATGTTTTAAATGCAACAGAGCAAATTAAAGGCGAGGAACAAGGGAGAAAGGTGATAATTGTGACACTTGAGGACCTCTGTTCCCTGCCTCGGAAGCGTCTGTGCTCCTGAGACAAAACAAACAGAGGTGAAGGGCTTGATGGTGGATTGGGCGAGGTGTCAACGTTCATCTTGATAAAAGCCAAAGAGTGCTTATCTTCCAACAGCCTGTTTTACTAAAAACACAGGTAGATGCTAGCCAAGCGTGTCTGTAAACGCTGAGTCGACAAGCCTGAGGTGGGAAAAAATTACAAAGCAAACTGTCAGGAATGATTGTCTCTATGCAAAATGTAATATATGCAAATTACAACAGAATTTGGCTAAAATTGGGTCTTGTTACCAAGTTGTTTTTCCACCTCAAAAAAAGCCTTGCATTTTTTTTTACCATCAGAAAAATCTTTTGCTTTATTTACAACATTGTTTACTTTTTGTAAAACAATGGTAAAGCCACAACATAGATTAGCAACATGCTATCTTAAGACTTTGTTGCGAGACTTTGAGAATGTCAGCCATTGAGGTTAAGTGACATCATAGCGAAAAGTCCCACTTTTTTCCATACCCAAAATTGGCTCCATTTATAGTCACAATTCAAGCTTTTAAAATGATAATAACATTATTATTATGTTGGAGGCTTCTATTTTAAGTTGGATGAGAATTTGTTTATTTTGTGGTCCTCCCTTTTCCAGCCTTGGGAATTCTTTACAGAGCACGTTCCCAGGGTCTTAAATTGTATCGTGAGCATCTTAATGTTTTTCAAAATTCTGAGATTTCTTAACACAGCTATACCAATAAAGAGCATTGACACAGTTGTAATGCGTGCAATGACATTTTGGAGCATTTTAACGCATTCCCTGTCATTCGTTCCATGAAAGGAGCTGAATGTGAAAGATCACTGAAATATTAGAATTCACCACGAGACCTCCAAAGTTCAAAAGGACTGGACGTCTGTGGTCATCGATGAGAGCCATTGCGTTAAGTAGGCATACTCTAAATCTAACTCCAAAATATTCCAACAAATTGATTGACTGTGAATGTTAGTCATTAAAAACCAGTGGCGGTCCGTACATTTTCTCGTTGCGCCTTCAACGGGTAAAATCCACTTCCTAGCAGCATTTAATGATTAAATACAAACACTGGAGCTTTTCAGACATTACAACCGGGCCGGCAGGTGATTTTCCCGGGAAAAGACAGCGATGGACGTCAATGGCGAAACGGCAAAAATTGCACTAAAATTGGGTAAAATCCACTTCCTAGCAGCATTTAGTGATTAAATACAAACACTGGAGCTTTTCAGATATAAGAACCGGGACCACAAATGAAATATTATTTAGGAATATAGCCATATTTTACTCACCAAAAATCCTTTTTACCTGTACACAATATCCATCCTCCTTTCTTTCGCCCTTCTTTTATATCGCCATCGAAGCTAATGCTGAAAGTCGAGCCTGTCCTGTCGTATTTCTGGCATAGTCCGTCTTGAAAATGGCTTTAAATCAACACAACAATATATTTGCTTGTGCAGCTCACTCCAGATACAGTTTGGTAGCTCTGGCTATTCACTAGCCAATCATAGTTGGCGAAAGCGATGATGTATCCCTGGGCCTGCTACATTATTTTTGTGTACAGTTCGATTATACACAGCAATTTGTGCATACATTAATGACAAAAATAATTGATTAATGAATTGGCAGCTTTTCCCATCGTGCTGATCGAGAGATCATTTTTGAACATTCAAATTAGTACAAATCTTCTGCAATTATTGATTTACAAAGAGATTCCCTATACATCTATAATCTTCATTTGAATTTGAGCATAAAACAGAAAGTCGGCACTCATCGTTTACTTTCTTGGGGTGCACAAAATGATTTGGCCCGTGGGCCACCACTTTGACACCTGCGTCCTAACCCAAAGGTTGGTTGTTGAGTTGACCCTCAGCCAGCGTGACCAGGTCAAAGCGTCTTTAAATATGAACTACATTGTAGTAACAGAACATCCATTAATGTGTATTTTTGTGCTTTATCAAGCATTCACCTACGGGATTACCGCACAAGGAGCTATCATTTAATTTAAATATTATAAACCACTTTGCGTAATATTTAATGTGTAGAAAAGCACTAAAAAGGATAATGGGTGTGTTACTCTGAAAAAGAAGAAAACAGCCAACAATGAATATCAATCAATCAAATTGACATTGTCTCGGCTGTGTGCTTCCCAAAAGAAATTGGCCCAATTTAATTCAAAACCAATATAATCCTAAAATTTAGAATTACTGGTTTGATTTTTTTGGCCAATAAATATTTTAAGGATCTCGCCATTCCATTTCATTTTTCGTGGGAGCCCGTCCCAGCTGATTTAGGGCCAAAGGTGGGGGGCACCCTGAATTTGTGGCTAGCCAATCGCAGGGCACAAGGAGACAAACAACCATTCACACTCACAGTCATACCTAGAGGCAATTTAGAGTGTCCAATCAGCCTACGATGCATGTCTTTGGAATGTGGGAGGAAACCGGAGTACCCAGAGAAAACCCACGCAGGCCTGGGGAGAACATGCAAACTCCACACAGGTGGACCGATCTGGATTTGAACCCAGGACTCCCACTGTGAGGCCAGCACGCTAACCACTTAGATGCCGGGCTGCCCTAACTTCTCTCCAATCAGATGTAAACAGTGTTTCTATAGTTGAGATTTGGTCTACTAGTTGTTCTTTTCATTTTCCCTGCCTGCCAACATGTTTACGACTTTTTGCAACCCAACCAACTATGCAGAGATGCAGGTCGTGTAAATACAACACGTCAGCTAGCGTGTTCGTGGGTATAACAGTTTACATGCCCGCACACATTTCATATTCCCATATCCTTCCCCTCGATAATGCAACACGTTTAGTGTGCATGTAATAGTAGTACATAGTACACAACATTCTTGCAGATCTTTCCCATGTTTCCCACGTCGCGTGAGGCCTCGCTCTATTTGGTAGTAATGTTGTCAAGAACCCAAATGTATTCGTAATCAATCCTAATCTTTACCCATAGGGGCTATGACATCGTGCACCAACTACTAGGTCTGTATTTTTGTGAACAGTGAAGCAGTGTTGGTATTTTCGGTGACCGGCATGGTGGGCGTGTGATGACAATGCGTAATGACAGTGATTTGTGTGTTAGTGGATCATTTTTACTGTTCTGCCCTGATGTGGCAGCTCGATTTGAAGGTGCTCTTGTCAAATACTAAATGAGCTGCTGATGACGACTGATGACATAATTATGCTTTTGGTCTAGGCCTCCCTGGGCCACGATGAAATCCATTGTTTCAGGAAATCCTGCGTTTTTAATCGTTAGTTTTTGCCAGGGGCATATTTTAAAGTTTCCATTGCGTCCAGTGACCGAGTGGCCTCACAGTTCTGGGGTCGAGGGTTCCATTCCTGGTCGGGTTGTCACTGTGTGGAGTTTCAAGGTTCTCCCCTGGCTTGTGTGGGTTTTCACCGGGTACTCCAGTTTCCTCCCACATCCCAAAAAATCTGCATGGTAGGCTGGTTGAACGCTCTAAATTGCCACTAGTTATGAGTGTGAATGGTTGTCCATCTCTCTGCGCCCTGTGATTGGCTGGCCACCAATTTAGGGTGTCTCCTGTATGCTGTCCGTAGTTAGCTGGGGTAGGCTCTAGCACCCCCCGCAACCCTTGTTAGGATAAGCGTCTCAGAAAATGGATGAATTCGTTTCGAACTAACAAAAAAGCCGTGTTGACCGCACTAATGTTTGAGATCTTCTTGGGAAAGGGAGCAGAAAAATATGGCAAACAAATGAAGTAAGTACAGAGTAGCAGATTTGGATGGGTAGCAAAATCTGACAAAGTTTAACGTCCAATCCTTTTCGATTGAGAGAGGCTGGTAAATAATCCCTAGTTTAAATTGGATAGGATTTCTAACGCCGTCAATGGCATTGAAAGATGGATATAGGCAGTTTAAACCAATTAGGATTGTTGTTAATAGCAAGCAAGGAGTTCATTAACTATACCTGTATGTTTTTTTAGCAAGATTGCTAGGTAAAAGTTTTAGCATATTCGTCATTGACAAAGTACAATGAAGTGGACCCACCCTCCCTAATCCACCCCACGCCAGCTGCATAAAAATGGAGGTGGGTGGGGGGTCTGAAGTGGGAGGACCGGAAAGCACCGAGCTGCTTCAACACATCATTGAGAACTCTGCAAGCATCAAGTTAACACCTATGACCTGACTCTGCTTTCTCTGCCAGGATTTACTAAAAGAAACTTTCACTTTTTTTGCCGTGCGTGGCTCGGTATTTTGACTTTTTTTTCTTCTCCCCTTTTGCCCCTCACACTACACACCTGGATTACATCGCCCCCCACTGTGGATCTATGCCAACCCCACGCAATTTGTGAAGTAGAAGAGGAGGAATGTATCGTTTCTTTGGGAGACTAGCATTTCTCCTTTCGGCCGTTATCTTCGTCGCACAAGGTAAAAGTTTTATTTTTTATTTTTTTTAATTAAAAGAAAAGGCTTTTTAAACCGGGAGAACTCGTTTTCGAAATTCGGTAATTAAAAAGTGCGTTCCGGGCCCAATTACCCAAACAAAGTGCAGTCGTCCGATTTTCATACATTCGCAATAGTTGCATTATAAACTCGGGTCTTAAACAATCTTATTTGGAAGTGATACTTTTTTTTTTACATTTGCATATTAAGAATCCAAAAGTTTTGCATGCGCTTATTAAAACTTTGTGGAAATTGTTTTCTCGCCGTGTTGAACCGAGCCGGTTTTGAATAACATGAAGGATAATAGAAGTTGGTGCGTGCATGTTAGGGGACGCTCAAGGGGGACTTTTGAGGAGGAGGGGGGGGGCGACTTTTGTCTGCATGTGTGGGAGAGTGTGGTGGTGGTGGTGGTGGTGGGGGGCATGGGTGTGGAGGGGGTAAACAATGCACGGGGAGAATGCTTTATGGCTCGTGCTGGACTGATTTCTTTTGTTCCCTGTTTGAGTACAGCAGCTGCCGCGCGCTTTTTGTTCCCCCCTTCCTTTCTCACAAAGTGTGCGCACCCCCTAAAAGAAAGCCACGCACCATCAGGAAGCACGCCCCCCATTCCCCACCTGTGTCCTGTCCTGTGGCCCAACCACTGTCATATTTTCAATTCAGTATTTTCACACCACCATAATTCGCACCCTTAAAATCGTCAAATTAGACAATTTCTCGCGTATAAGCCGCCCTTGGTTCACACTTTTCCCCTCCATGGTTTTAATTGGGAGTGCAAATGTGTTAATTTGAAGGGAAAATCTTAAGAAAAATCACTGTATGAATCAAAAGCACATTATTAGGGTCAATATCATAAGGAAGTTAGTAATTGATCCAGTAATGGTTGTTTTTTTTTTACTGCAAAACAGAAAATAACCAACAAATAGTAAATGTTAATTTGCCGACATCTACTGGTGGAAAAGAGTATAGCAACGCTGTAAGAGTGCACATATTAGCTATACCCTTGATTCAGTCATCATTTTTTTTAGTTACAAATACGGCTTATATGCGAGAAAATACAGTATATCTTAGACTGCCATCACTACAAAACAGTGTTTTGATAAAAAGACTCGTTAGAATTTGATTAAATCAAAGTTTGTTGTGTGCATTCAACAGGTTTAAAATGCTCACTACCCACGGAGTCCTGCCTAAACGGAGGAAGGTGCGAAGCCGCCCCCAATGGAGATGGAAACTGCAAGTAAGTCAATGGGAACATGTACTCTGGTGGGCCGTCTGGGAATCGGATTGCTTATGGGAGTACAGAGAGCAAGGAGGCAAACCACATATTGCCCCTATTCCCATTCCGGCCTTTGAGTGGCCCCCGTGCCCGGCAACCAGAGGCCCCGGGGCCCTCCTCTAGCTCCGGTGTGTTTTCTGGTCTTCCCCCCTGCCACGGGAGCCAACCGTTCCAATCGAAAGAGGGTGAAAAAAAAGGTCCAACGGGTCTAGAGATGTGCGGAAGGGCCAGTGGGACAAAAGCCCCCCCAACCCAACTGCCCGTTAATGAATGCAAGACCCCCTCGACTGCAAAGTGCGAGTACGCGTCCAGCCCTAAATCTTGTTTTTCTGCTCTTTCACGAGGGCGACAGCTGGGGCTCGCCCGCCGCCCGTCGCCCATTGTTGTGCAGTGGGGAATAATGCTGTGTGACTAATCGGAGTGGGCCTTCCCATCATGCCACAGACACCCCAAACACTCGCTCACACACTCACCCAACCTCTGGCATAAACCCCTCCCAGCCAGCAGCCCTTCACATCCAAAAAGGCTTGTCTCCAGATTACTGAATGGATAAGACCACCCCCCCCCCAGCCCCCAACCCTTTGCATCACTCGTGTGTGTGATCTCCATTAGAAGGCCAGATGGCTGTGAAATCTAATTGGTTTAGATGTCAACAGAGTGAGATTGATTGGAGGAAAGTGCTGAAATTTGAAGGCAAACAAGTGGGAATTAGGGAAGGGGGGAGAAAATTGTTTAGTTAATTTCTCTGGTTCGGATAGGTAAGTATTGAATTTGGGTCTTTGGGTCCTTCAACCCCCCCCAAGATGAATTAATATGCACAGAGATGACACATATCTGATCATGTGGTCAGATTTTGATGCCTATCACATCACTTTCAGAGAATGGGAAAAGATTATTAGTATTAACTCATTGGGTGCCATTGATGATTGGATGTCTATTACAGTGAAAAATCATCACTCAATGCCTGCCTTCACGATTAGAATGGATTTGATGTTGAAAACTGTTAATGGCAGTGAAAAGGGCAAGAGCTAAAATGAACAAAAAAAAAAATCTTACAAAAAATGCATATACAGTACTATACTACATATTTATATTTACGCCAGTAAAACAAATTATGCAGAAAAAGAGGGTAAATTGAAGAAAATCACAATCATGAGACCAATGTTTTAATGTAAATTTATTTACGAGAACCAAATATTTTGTGTTCACAACCTTATTTCGTCCTGCAGAACTGATTTGTGGGATAACTTGTTCAAAGGGGGGTCGTGTTGAATTTGCCATTTTCCCCTCCTAAACATTTCCGAGTTATTGCATTGGGACCCAAAAGCAGATGACCCGGACTTGACTTCCATGCAAAAATATGTGATCGGGACCTCCCTAGGTTAAACTCTCTTTAACTTATCTGGAAAAAATCCACAACCTTTGGAAAGTCTGTGGAAGCCTGGTCGGCCGGAGCCAGAGCTGAGATTAGAACGATGCCTAAGCGCTAACCACTAATCTACAACAAACCCCCTGTTTTGATCTTGAAAGAAGAACAGACAAGAAGGGTTGTCATTTTCTCTCGGTTCTGTTTGAGGCGTCCCTTCCTCCACTGTGACTCCAGGGCCGGGTCACCCCCCCACCCCACGCCACCTCTGGGCATGTGGTCGCGGTGGGTGCCTCTTCTTGTCTGTGGGGACAAAAGAGGAGCATTAAGGATGCGTCGCTACTAGCCTGGGGCCATCATTTCACAGTATCTAATCTGCACACTTGCCCCCCCACCCCAAACACACGTGTGCATATGCTTGCATCTATGCGGGCGTCCTTCAACTCTACAGAGTTGTTGCAAGGCTCGGTCCCAATTAAAAGCAGACAACATCGACGCACAACCCGCACGCTTCCTCTTTCTCCTATTAATCATCACATTGCGAGCCTCCGTCAATCACTCAAAACTCAGTTTACAGAACTACTGATTTTCCGCGGGTAACCAACCTGTCTGCACTAGGATTTTTCCGTTTATTTGTGCGGTATTAAAGCATATGGTGACACAGTTATACTGGGTTAAAGATCAAAATCCTCTTTGGGTTCCCACAAAGCGTGAGAACTGAATGTGGATTCACTAGTCCGATTAGTGAGGGAATAAACTGGTAATCAGATGAGGTTTTTTCAATGGGTTTACTGGGATTATATCCCTGTGTGGAGACCATAACTCTGACAATCTGCTTTAAAAAAATCCTGTCAAAAGTTGAGTAAAACAGCAAAAACATGTGTTCTTAACCTTGTATAGGGCAAGTGTCTATTTTTTGTAATTAAAAAAGATGTAAAATGTTTTGCGTCATGTAGGGCAGGCACATTATTAACATTTGGCGTACAAAAGTTGCCTGCATGTCCTAAAATGTCATGTCCATGAGCAGTATGTGGATGCCAGACCTCCATCATAATTGTTTATTATTTAAAAAATCTGTATATTTCATGAAAAAATAGAATTCTAAATGTATAAATTGTTAATAAAAATAAAATAAAACAGAAATATACACTGTCCATTGCCCCCCAATAACACTTTTTTAGGATCAAATTAAAATGAAGATTATAGATGTATATTAAATTTCCTGATTTTCCCCCTTTTAAATCAATAATTGTAATTTTTTAATCATTTTTTTCTGTGTTTTTAGTTCAAAAATCATTTTGTAAAATCTAAAAAATATATTTAAAAAAAGCTAAAATAAACATTGTTTTAGATCTATAAAAAACGGAATACTCAGGGCTTTTAATCCAGTTCTTTTAATCCATTTATTTAAAAAAATCTAAATATTATATCTAAAATGGTCCGGCCCACGTGAAATCAAGTTGACAACCCGAGTCTGACACCCTTGCTCTAAAGTCAAGTATTTAACTCATTGCCTGGCATTGACAATAATACAGTAATCCCTCACTTATCGTGATTATTTTCTACTATTATTTATTTTTTTAAATCGCGACCATGTATGGTCTACAGTAACAGCAATATTCGAGGGATTACTGTAGATGTCCAATTCATTTAAGCCAGCAGGTGTGGCTGTGAATGCTCATTTTTCCCACACTTTCAATCAGACGTGCAAGAATTGAGACGCACAAATGCTAATCACTCACCCCAAAACATGTTAAAAGATATAAAACAATAACAAAGGAGACGCAGGCTTTGTTATTAGGTATCAAAGTGTCTTCCTCTTCCTGTTTCCCACGAAGTTGAAGACTTATAAAACCCAACTTTGTGCGACGCTAATAAGGGCGAACAAAGGTTGCAAGAATGACCCTTGCTGCTTTACCGAATAAAGACTGTTTTGCACCAACAGGAATAAACACAGGAAACACCTGCGACGATTTGAAATCCAGCATTTGACCAAAATAGCCGCACGGCTGGTGTGATCAGACCTCTCTAACCTTGCACTGAGCTGTCTGGCATTGCATAGTGACGGTAAAATGTCTCACTGGCAAAAGCTCGTCTGCGGCAGGCTCCCAAACACACAACCATGAGGAGATACTTCAAACAACTTCTGTTTCACGCAACGTAAAAATAAATATTATAACGACTATAATCTTGTAATTTAACCACTTTTTTCTGACGATAGATGTTCAATTCACTTTATTTCAACTGAAACTGCTATGGATGCTCATATTGCCGTCGATGGCGTTCGTTCATTTGCCACTCCCAATCGCTTGTAAAATAAACTTATTTGGCCAAAAATAAACAGACCAGGCCCATTAGAGATCTACCATATTTTCTCGCATATAAGCCGTATTTGTAACAAAAAAATGATGATTGATTCTAGGTTACGGCTTATATGCGTACAAGACTTACAGGTTTTCTATACTCTTTTTTTTTTTACCAGTAGATGTCGGCAAATTAACATTTTCTATTTGTTGGTTATTTTCTGTTTTGCAGTAAGAAAACAACCATTACTGGATGAAATACTAACTTCCTTATGATATTGACCCTAAAAATGTGCTTTTGATTCATACAGTACCTCAGAAATACCACCTGCGATGATTTTTCTTAAGATTTTCTCTTCAAAGTAACGCATTTGTACTCCCTATTAAAACCATGAATATGGAGGTGAAAATTGTCGTGTGCGGTCGATTGGTCGCCGGTCTTTTGGTGGCCGTCTTTTGGTCGCCGGTCTTTTTCAACAAAAAACAATAAAAGTCCAGGAAAATTTGGAGCTTTTCTTTAGCCTAATAATTAGTAGGACATTAAGTATGACTAAATAGTAATTTGCAGTTTGTATTTAGGGAATTTGAGCAACGTTTTAAATGGTAATTATCACCTACCTTCTGGGCGACCAAAAGACCGTCGACCAAAAGATCGGCGACCAAAAGACCGGTGACCAATCGACCGTGTACCAAAATTGTGAATCAGGGGGCGGCTTAAACGCGAGAAATTGTAAAATTCAACGATTTTAAGTCCATTTTAAGGGTGCGGCTTATACGCAGAGGCGGGTTATATGCGAGAAAATACAGTAATTGCCCTTGAGCCAAACTGAGTTTGACACCATCTAAAAGATGATATGGCTGGCATTTAGTGAAATTCAGTTCTGAAAAGAAAATATTAGATCATCTAAGTAAAAAGTAATCTGAATGAAATTCCTGGTAGAGAGCCGGTCTTGTAAATCTTCCCACTTGGCTCCTTTTTACAAGGTGAGACAGGAACTGCCCAATGGCCTCGGTGACACCTGCCGGGCCAATTTATTTGCGGTAATGCAACACCTCTTAAAAAGGCAGTTTTATTATGTGCTGCCCAACTGAAAGTGTGTTGTCATTTTTTAAACATCTATTTCATCAGAAGTCTACTAAATCCGCCATTTTCATACTGTTGTCTGTACCTTTAAGAGAGGTACACATGCCCGAGCTTAGCAAATTTGGAAAATGGGAGAAAAGAGCCCCGAATTACAGGAAAAATCATTCTTAGAACACAGCAGGATAATCATTTGGCAAATGGTCTTCCGCTGAAATTCAGCATTAACATTATAAATATCAGAAAAGTTTTAACACTACTGTCGGCTTGAATGTTTTCTGCAAGTTTTAGGTAGGGTTTTAAAAAAAATCAATTTTAACAGCAGGATAATCACTCTGAATGTACAGTACTGTATTTTCTTTCCAAAATAATTTAGTTTTTACTTTACTGAATTCATACAGCCTAACAGAACGGCTCCCGCACATGTTTTCGCAAATATCTTGGGTGGTCAAGATCCAAGCCAACAAAGCAAAACAGAAGGAAATTACCAAAACAAACACGCACTTTGAGAGGCAAAGAAAAGGGGAGGAAAAGAGTACTGAAGAAAAATTATGAAAGCAGAGTTGAGGATGTCGTACGTTACTGTATGCGGTTGACATCAGCTTTTCCACAGCGGTGGTATTTCATTTTCCAGCCCACAATCAGTCTGGTTTTGTGTCGTCAGTGGGGGATAAAGTCACCACCGAGAGTGGCAGATGGCAGGCCTGGCCCCATCAGCCGGCAGCGTGGTGGGGGCCGGCATTGAGAGGGGAAAAGGCAAAAGAGGCTGTCCCCGACACAAAAGTGCTTCGGGTCAGAGGTTGGGGGAGCATCTGCTCCCGGCCTGAGGGGGACATTGCGTCGCTGGGAGAAACCTGTTGCCGTGGTGCCTGGATCTTCTTCGGGACAAAGAAGGCACGTCCCAAAAAAGAAGTGGAGAAAAGTTCTCCTGAGGTTAACCTTAGTATTACATAGTAGTAATACATTTTATCCTTTACAATGGGTGATTTCACATTTTTAGTTTAGGTCCTTTTTCATTATAATAGGCATATTGACACCTTAAAATAATTGGCAATTGCTTGGGAAATAAATAAAAAATCGAGAAAAAAAATTGTAGAGAAAAAATGAGCATTGAAAATTATTTTAGATGGTTATGTTATATTTTATTTAATATGATATATTTATAGACAGGTTGACATTTCAAAATTCTGGAGAATGCTACTGCATTTCAGTGTTGATGGTACTTTATGCCTAAAAAAAAAATTATAATTGAGAGTTGGTTGGACATAAAAGCCGCACTTGTGCGTCCCCCAGAAATGTGAAATTAATTATTTTACAAGAATGCAGACTTTTTAAAATGAAATCATTGCACTTTATCTTTTTTTTCTTCACTAGGTCAATTCGATAGCTTGCATTTTATTTAAGCATTTTCCTCACTGCCGCCTCAAATCCATGTTTTGCACGTTATTAATCTCTAATAAATCTCAGTGACAAACACAATATTAATAACCACAATATTTTGCAGTGTTTCGCTAATGCACATGATTAATCCCATAAGTGAATTCTCATCATTATTACAATAAGGTGGTCATATTTGGTTATGCTTTTTAATCAGGATTATTCTCTGTGGAAACAGCCTCTTTTCCACTGGGGGGAATGACTTGTACTGTACCATATAATAATATTATGTCCCTAAAAGACCCAAAATGTGATGTGCATATACATAGTAAATGCCACATCTTGATAAGGCAATAATTGAGGAAAATACATAGTCATTTGCCCAATAAATGGTTAAACTGATTATCAAGGCAATCGTTCATATAACTTTCTAAATAACGCTGATTTTTGAACACGAGGGCACTTCAAAGCCTGCCTGAATCCCTTGGCAGCCTTGTGCCGATTGTAACTGTCTGGACTCCCCACGGTGCGCATGGGCCCGTTAAGAGATCTCACCTCTCGAAAGTCAACAAGGCGGGTTTCGGCAGCCCCGTGTGACACCGGGGGTCGGGCCGTTACCAAAAAAAAAAGGGTAAACCAGCCGTTGGGAAACATCTGCAAAGGAAAGGTTTGGGGAATAGCAAAAAAGGCCCGAAAAGAAGTTGCAACAGCTGATTTCATATGAGTTTTTAACGTTCTCAAAGGAGAAAAGAGCTTGGCAATCCCGCCTTCCCGAGGGGGGCTGGGAAGGGTGGCGAGTGGGTGGGTTTTGGAAGGGGGGAAGGAAGGAGAAAGGAGGGGGATTCTTTCCCAACAGCTGCCCTTATTAACATGCGCACCTGCTCCCTGTGGAGACACCAACAGATGCCCCCCCCACGCCAACCAAACACATAAATTCAAACCATAGCACTTGTTTTTGCTGAGATAAGAGGAACACTGCTATTTACAAGAGTAAAATCAAAACAAAGATAGAAATTGTCGTTGTGCAACCTCTTTTTTTCTGTCTTGACGCATTCGTAGGGACTGCTCAGTTAACTAGTGGTTTGCAGTTTGCATGTTTCCATTTTAATTCAGAGTTTGGCAGTTAAAATTTCAGGTCTGGTCTTGCTCTGTGGACTCTGGCTGTTTTCTAGACTTAGAAAAGTAGAAGCCACTGTGTATTTACATAATTATGACTCCTGAGATATTTGTGGCATGAATCTTTATCTCTGTGAGTTTTATGCACTACAGTTGTTTCATTAAATGTGTCCAGATTTTAATTAATTTAGGTCTTCAAATAATTGAAATGAGGTTTTGCAAATAAGAATATAATAATAATAAAAGAAAAGATTATTTTTAGTATTGAAATTTATTTTTTAAATATTTTTTATGTTTTCCAACATTATGGAATTATTATAGTAATAGATATCTATAGTTAAACAATCAATAAATAAGTAATAAACAAATATGTATTCAAAATAATATTGATTGGGTTTCGTGACCAATCATTTCAGATTATTATTTTAGTATGGAAATTCTTTTTAAAATATTTTTTATGTTTTCCAACATTATGAAATGTACAACTACATTAGTATATTTGGGTTAAATCATAAATATTCACAATTAAATATATTTTAAAATTTACAATAAAAATAACCAAAATTAAATATTTCATTTTTTTTTTACAAATTATTCAAAAGGAAATGGCATTAATTATGGAATTATTATAGTAATAGATATTTATAGTTAAATAATCAATAAATAAGTAATAACCAAATAAGTAGTCAACACAATACAACATCATAAGTAGTCAACACCGATTGGGTTTCGTGACCAATCATTTCAGATTATTATTTTAATATTGAAATTTATTTTTTAAATGTTTTTTATGTTTTCCAACATTATGAAATGTACAACTACATTAGGGATAAATCATAAATATTAACAATTAAATATATTTCAAAATTTACAATAAAAAATAACCAAAATTAAATATTTCATTATTTTTTTTTTACAAATGATTCAAAAGGCAAAGGCATTAATTATGGAATTATTTTAGTAATAGATATCTACAGTTAAATAATCAATAAATAAGTAATAAACAAATAAGTAGTCAACATAATACAACATCATAAGTAGTCAACACCGATTGGGTTTCGTGACCAATCATTTCAGATAGATTTATGTTTTGAAGGGAAGCTGTATAGTCGATGAATGGACACATTCAGCAAACAGTATTAGGAGTGTATCAGCAACTTGGCTTTTTTGTTTGACTGGGAGCAAAGAATTTTTGCTGGAGTCCTGAAAGCAACAGTTCATTGTGGCTTTCCACTGAGCGGCACGTCCTCCTTGATCTTTGCGCTCATTTGGGATGGGCTTTGACAGTATGGGGGATAAAACGCTGTCGGATTGGGCTCGTCTCTCCTATGGGGTCCCTTGCTCCAGTACAATGTGTTTTTAAGGTTCAGAGACAATCTCATCCGGAAGAATAACAGTCCCATCAGAATGGGTGGGAAAATATGGGTGCACCCTTTCCAACGTACCCACACATACAATACAACCTTGTGAACTCTAAGTCACCAGATGTTTGTCCGTGTAGAGGCCTAAAAAAAAAAACCTGGAATGTGACAGCCAAGCTTGGACAAAAATGTCATTTTTACTCAATTGTTTAGTATACTGAAGCTACTCATTTGACACATACTGTATTAAAATGGTAAGACGTTAGAATGTTAACCTCTACTTACAAAATTAATTCGTTCTAGAAGTGGTTTTGTAACTTGTAGTTTTCGTAATTAGCTCATTCATACTGTACATACAGAATTAAATACTTATATTTTTCGACATGCACGCCGTAAAACTAGAATTTTGTGACTTGTGTGACTGAGTGCATGCATGAATGCCAATGTGTTAACAAAGAAACCTCAAATGCCCCAAAACCAACAGGAGTTAACCTGGAAATACCCCTAAAATAAACAGACTGATGAACAGCCCAGAAATTCCTCTTATATGAATAGGAAATGATCCAAAATTTACAGGAAGTGATCTGTATGCTAAGATGACTAGGAAGTAATGCAAAATGAACTCGACCTTTAAATGTTCCCAGGCCAACAGGAAAAAAAACCCCATTAGAAAGTGACCACCAAACAGCCCGGAAATTCCCCTCAAATTAATAGGAAATGATCTCAAATTTACAGGAAATGTACCCTAAATTGAGAAGAAAGTGACACAAAATTACTCATTGCCTGCCATTTAAACTAGAGATATCCAATTCACTTAACCTGGTTGTGGATGCCATTTTGACTGGGAGAGGCGCCCCAATTAAAATGGATTTGACGTATAATGGCGGCTAGTAAGTTAACTATTTTGGTGAAAAATATTTTTAAAAATAGTAAAAGTTTAGCTTGTCTGTCAATTAGTACCCCAAAGCCACTCCAATCTTTTCCAGGTGTATTTCTTCTCGTCAGTTTGCCTCTATTTACTCTTGCTTCCCTCAGGCCTTTTCCCACGTACCAAAGTTTCCCATTAATCAAGATGTTTTCCTGCCAGTTGGGGCTCTCATCCTCACAGAAAAGTGGATACAAGGCATTAAAAATAAAATAAATATTTGCCAACTCTCCATTTAATGTGTTGGGTATTTATCAAAAACAGAGGTTTTGCGTTTGGAGTGCGTTAAAATATTTTCTTACAAATGTGACAAATGGATTGGCCGTCATTGGCAGCCTGTGAGCTAACTTATTGGTAAAAAAAATTGATCCACATGGGATCTATTTGCCATAAATATGACCCACGAACCAAAGTAAAACCCAAATCATGACACGCAGTAGTCAAAAAAAGATAAACCAACAAATGACTTGTTAACAACCCCCAGTTAAAGTATCATAATTCATCTTATCTCTTTACTTAACACATACTTTCGTTCCACCAGGTGTCCCAGTGACTACGTGGGCAATCGATGCCAATTTCCAAGCCCATGCAGCCCGTCCCCGTGCCGCAACGGCGGCGAATGCCGCGCCGTCTCCCACGGCAACACGTTCGACTTCCTTTGTGTGTGTCGGCCGGGTTTCACCGACCGCCTCTGCCTCACGTCCGCTAAACACGCCTGCATGAGCTCGCCCTGTCGCAACGGGGGGACATGCGACCTCAACGGTCTCACGGGCTACCACTGCCGATGCCCGATTGGTTGGTCAGGTATGATACGGTTGAGCGCGGTTGGTGTCTGCCAACTTTTCAAACACAAGTCAAAATTTCAAACGTTTTCCTTGGTTTTGCAGGCAAAACATGTCAACAACCCAACCCCTGCTCTTCAAACACATGCAAAAATGGCGGCCAGTGCTCGTCTTTCGATTCCACCTTCATGTGCACGTGCCCGCCGGCCTACCATGGTCCGACCTGCAAGCAAGACGTCAATGAGTGTGCCCAGAGTCCGTCACCTTGCCACAATGGCGGCGTTTGCGTCAACGAGGTGGGCTCCTACCACTGCCGCTGCCCTCAGGATTACACCGGGATGCACTGCGAGACCCGTTACGTGCCGTGCAACCCCTCGCCGTGCCAGAACGGGGGAACCTGTGTCCAAAAGGGTGACACCACCTATGGTTGTAGCTGTCTGCCAGGTAAGCGGTATTAATGCGCAGAATCAGATCAAATTGTTTTCCCTAGTACATGCGTACTGGAATATGTTATGCGCTACTGGAATGACGGCAGGAAACAGGAGTACAGACGTTTCCCTTTGATAAGCCAACGGTTTGGGCGAACAAAACAAAGTTGTTTAAAGCCTCTAAAGTTTCATCGGTGCGCTACGAGTCTCTTATGCAAGATTGGAACGTTTTGTCTCAGTTTTTGGGTAGTGATCTTTAAAACATGTGTCAGAGTGGCGGCCCGGGGGCCGCATCTGGCCCGCCGCATCGTTTTGTGTGGCCCGGGAAAGTAAATCATGAGTGCCGACTTTCTGTTTTAGGATCAAATTAAAATGGAGTATAGATGTATATTAAATTTCCTGATTTTCCCCCTTTTTAAATCAATAATTGTAATTTTTTAATCAATTTTTGTGTGTTTTTAGTTCAAAAATAATTTTGTAAAAATCTAAAAATATATAAAAAGGCTAAAATAAACATTGCTTTAGATCTATAAAAAACTGAGTATTCAGGGTTTTTAATCCAGTTCTTTTAATCCATTTATTAAAAAAAATCTAAATATTATAGATTAAATATGAAATTGAGTTGACGTTAACACGGCCCGCGAACCAACCCGAGTCTGACACCCCTGCTCTAAAGTTTCATCGGTGCGCTATGAGTTGCTTATGCAAGATTGGAAAGTTTTGTCTCAGTTTTTGGGTAATAATCTTTAAAAGTTAGCAACAGCGTCGCTTAGGTTTAACTCTACCGATTTATCAGTTTTCTTCCGCGCTTGTGACAAAATACATCAGCGTTATTCCGGCTGCATGAAAGAATTGAGCTGCAGTTCTGTGTGTTCAAGTTTAAGCCTTGCAATGTAACTCTTGCGGGGGTCCATGCTGGAATGCGGCGAGATAGCGAAGCCTGCTGAGTTGCGGGTCGATGCTCTCTCTTACTCTTGTGGCTGTAAAAATAACAAGCATGTCTGTTGAAATTGTTTAAAGTCTCTAAACTTCACTCCAATGTAGTCATTTTGTCCTCACTGTGTTTTCAGGATTCACGGGTCAGAACTGTGAGCACAACATCGACGACTGTCCGGGCCACACTTGTCAGAACGGCGCCGTTTGTGTCGACGGTGTCAACACCTACAACTGCCAATGTCCACCACACTACACAGGTAATTTTGCCCGATAATCACCTCGGTTCCGAAGTAATAATTATGGCACAACATGACAAATATATAAAAATGAGATGCAATATGTACTACTCATTCTTTGCATTTCAGGCCAATATTGCACGGAGAACGTGGATGAGTGCGAGTTAATGCCCAACGCCTGTCAAAACGGCGGCACCTGCCACGACACCCACGGCAGCTATCACTGTGTCTGCGTCAACGGGTGGACAGGCGACGACTGCAGCGAGAACATTGACGACTGCGCCAGCGCCGCCTGCTATCGCGGCGCAACGTGTCACGACCGCGTGGCCTCCTTCTTCTGCGAATGTCCGCATGGTCGCACAGGTATGACGGTACACGGTCGATTGGTCGCCCGGAAGGTTATTGATAATTACCATTTCAATCGTTGCTCAAATTCCCTAAATACAAACTGTGAATTACTATTTAGTCATACTTAATGCCCTAGTAATTATTAGGCTAAAGAAAAGCTCCAAATTTTCCGGACTTTTATTGTTTTTTTGTTGGAGAACTTGTTAAGACCCTGACTGACGTACCTTCTTAAAGGGACAACGCATGTACATACAAACTCTTATACGCTCACACGTCGGCTCAGTGAAACTGCTATTGATGCATAGACTATGTTGTTTTACCTTGTTTTGTCGCCGGTCTTTTGGTCGTCGGTCTTTTGGTCGCCGGTCTTTTGGTCGCGGTCTTTTGGTCGCCCCGACCGCGACAACGGGCGACCAAAAGACCGCGACCAAAAGACCGGCGACCAAAAGACCGGCGACCAATCGACCGCACACGGGATTGACACTTAAGGGAACATTAGTTGGAATGCAAGTATCTGTTTAAAAAATAAACTTTGTTCTGTGAATTTAAAGGTCTGCTTTGCCACCTGGACGATGCATGCATCAGCAATCCATGTCAGAAAGGCTCCAACTGTGACACCAATCCAGTCAATGGGAAGGCGATCTGCACCTGTCCACCGGGATACACCGGCTCAGCCTGTAACCTGGACATTGACGAGTGCTCTCTTGGTACGCCCGATTTTTTTCTTCTCAGTTCTTAGGAAAGCGACTGATATATATTTCTCTTCCTAGGTGCCAACCCTTGCGAGCATGGAGGTCGCTGTCTCAACACCAAAGGCTCGTTCCAGTGTAAATGCCTTCAGGGCTACGAGGGTCCTCGTTGCGAGATGGACGTTAACGAGTGCATGTCCAACCCGTGCCACAACGATGCTACTTGTTTGGACCAGATCGGCGGATTCCACTGCATCTGCATGCCAGGTTTGGGCATTCAATTGAAAAAAGAATCGAGAAAGGGGGGCAAAATTGGTACACGGTCGATTGGTCGCCGGTCTTTTGGTCGCCCTGAAGATAAGTGATAATTACCATTTAAATCGTTGCTCAAATTCCCTAAATACAAACTGCGAATTACTATTTAGTCATACTTAATGCCCTATTAATTATTAGGCTAAAGAAAAGCTCCAAATTTCCCGGACTTTTATTGTTTTTTGTTGGAGAACTTGTTAAGACCCTGACTGACGTCCCTTCCTAAGGGGACAACTAATGTACATACAAACTCTTATACACTCACACGTCGGCTCAGTGAAACTGCTCATGGCCATTGTTGGCTTTTATTGATGCGTAGACCGTGTTGTTTTACCTTGTTTTGTCGCCGGTCTTTTGGTCGCCGGTTGTCGCGGCCGGGGCGACCAAAAGACCGCGACCAAAAGACAGGCGACCAAAAGATGGCGACCAAAAGACGGCGACCAAAAGACCGGCGACCAATCGACCGCGCACGGGCAAAATTAGACTAACTGAGGTTTTACACTTTTCAGGTTACGAGGGTGTGTTCTGCCATATTAACACGGATGAGTGCGCCAGTCAACCTTGTCTCAACAGCGGCAAATGTGTCGACAAGATCAATTCCTTCCACTGCGAGTGCCCTCAAGGTAAGAAAATGATCGGATTGTTTTTGCCTATCTCCCTATTGGTATCTAGACGAGAAAAGTTGATCGTTAACCTTTCTGTTAATGATTATGCCTAACCATATATGGCTTGCAGAAGGTAAACAAATGCTTGGCTATGCTCAGTGCGGGAAAGCATTAGCATATTTGGCGGGCACGGGAGTTTGTGTGAGATCTTGGCGCCGAAACCAAGGGCAGGGATTGGTTTATAGCTCGCCAGTCTGAGCCCATTGTGTTGTCTGAAAGAAAGTTTCGGTTCACAGTAAGGCCTGGGGGAGAGGGAGGGGTTTCGAGCAGCATTGTTGTGGAGTGGTAGTTTCAAGTGCGGCGGGTTAAATACCGTTTACTAATCTTAGCCATGAACAAAGTGTCTTATGTTGGATTGCACCTGCAGGATTTTCAGGGCATCTGTGCCAGGTGGATATTGACGAGTGTGCCAGTACCCCTTGTAAAAATGGAGCAAAGTGTACCGATGGACCCAATAAGTACACTTGCGAATGCGCTGAAGGTGGGTGATCAGTTTTTTCGGTGGGTCCTTTGCGAACTTGGTGTGATTCTCCATTTTCCTTCGGTTACAGGTTACACAGGGCAGCACTGCGAGACAGATATTAACGAATGCTACTCCGACCCCTGCCACTACGGCACGTGCAAGGACGGCTTGGCGTCGTTCACGTGCTACTGCCGGCCAGGTTATACCGGCCGCCTTTGCGAGACCAACATCAACGAGTGTCTGAGCCAGCCTTGCAAGAACGGCGGCACTTGCCAGGATAGAGAGAACACGTATATCTGTTCCTGCCCCAAAGGCACTGCAGGTGAGACCCTATCAGGTGGGGAATGTTGATTTTTACAAACCGTATTTTCTGATTTTGTTCGCTCTGGTCCAGGTTACAACTGCGAAATCAACCTTGACGACTGCAAGAGCCACCCCTGCGACTACGGCAGGTGTATAGACAAGATCAACGGCTATGAGTGCGCATGCGAGCCGGGCTATACAGGTGAGCATTGGGCGGAGCTTACAGGTGCGCGGGGGGTGGTCCCCGAGCATAAGGAGGGGTGGATGAGACAGGTGGCTGGCGGGCCCGCTCTGGCGGAACAATGGTGTCAGGTTGCCAGTGTGAAATGGGGTTTGTGTATAGGCGGCCTGAATGAAGCACTGTCCCCAACCTATCCAAAACATACTTGAAAAGACTTTGTAAGAAGAGCCTTTAATAGGAACAGGGGGTTTATTAACGTTTCTCGTGTGATTGCATGGCATTCTTGTTAGCTTTCCTCCCCTTTTTGGCCCAACAGAACCGGTTCTGACTGGTAGTGTCTGTGCGATTATGCTAAAAGAGGGCAAGCCAGGACCAAGTGTGTATGTGTGTATGTGTGTGTGCGCGTGCGGACTGCTGTGCATCTCCCTCCCCTTCATCCGATCTGTCTTTTTGTGTCGACATGGGGAGTGCGGAGGGCACGGCGCGACGGAGACGCAAGGGGACAGAGGGCTCATTGTAACTGATGATGAGGCGGTTGGGCCCCTCCCCTTCTGATTGATGAAGAGTAAGGGAGTCGGGTTAGAGGATCAGGGGGTGGGGGGTAATTGTTACTCGGCCGTGTGTGAAATGGGTCTGGCCTTCTGTCCCTGTAAACAAGACTTGTGAGGTTAGGTGTCCCTGGATTGGGGGGTGGTGTGCGTATGTGTGTGTGAGTGTGTGAGAATAGAAGGAGTAGTTACACTGCCCCCCTTCCCTTCCTGGCACCATCTCCTCCTCCCAGAGCCCAAACGCTCCTTCTGGCTATTCAACAGGCTGCCATTCAGTCAATGGCGGCAAGGAAAAAAAGGCCCCCAAGGGGCCACCAGGCTCAGCGCTCACTGAGTTGCTCCTGCTCATTTCAATTGAATGCTCAGGGAGTTTTTAGTGTTAGCCTTCTATTGTCCAAAAAGCCGCACTGTTCACCTCAATGGGGGGGCTCAAAGAATACCGCAGCGCAGAGCAAAGTGTCCAGCTGCGCTTTGTCAATGTGTAGATATTCATGTGCAGGCATTTGCGGCAGGGAGAGTTTACATTTTTGCACAAAAAAATATAGAGGATTTCATTTTGTCTTCTCAGGAACAATGTGCAACATCAATGTCGACGATTGCGCCATCAATCCGTGTCACAATGGGGGCACGTGCGTGGACGGCATCAACGGCTTCACCTGCCTCTGTCCCGAGGGCTACGACGACGTTACCTGTTTGTCCCAGGTGGACGAGTGTGGCAGCAACCCGTGCATCCACGGCCGCTGCCAGGACCTGGTCAACGGGTGAGCGGTGGTCCCGTGACTGTGTGGTTAGCACAAAGATATTATCATATCGAGAAAACGCTGATTTTTTATTACCCACGAAGGTATAAATGCACCTGCGACTCCGGCTGGAGTGGTCCAAATTGCGATATCAACAACAACGAGTGCGAGTCCAACCCGTGCATGAATGGAGGAACTTGCAAGGACATGACCAGCGGCTACCATTGTACATGCAGAGTGGGCTTCACAGGTCAGCTACTTTGGCTTCAATGTCCTGTTTGTTTTAGTTCTCCTTTTACAGTGGTACCTCGACATACGATCGTAATCCGTTCCGAGACTGAGATCGTATGTCGAGCTTTTCGTAACTCGAGCGAACGTTTCCCATTGAAATGAATGGAAAACAAATTAATTCGTTCCAACTCTCTGAAAAAACACCGAAAACAGGATATTGGATTGGAAAAAATGTTGTATTTCTTCTAATTCGCCATATATTGACAAAGTAATAAATAACGAGTGGTTTAATGGTAATAAAATATGTTTAATAGAAGTAAAATTAGACGCATTTCGCGGAGGGTAGAGACAGCGGCATACACGGAGGCGGAGGGGGGGTGTTCGGGGGGACTTTATCCACAGCACTCGTAAATGAACAAAGAAATTTAAATTAACTTGGATTAATATATAAAGACACACTTAAAAATATGTTTAATGTAACTTTACACAAAACTTTGTTTACCTTCGTTTACCGGGTTAGCGGTTTGCCACGCCTCCACCCTCACGTTCGCTATCGATGGGCTGTTTGCTATTATATTTCCTTCAAAATATTCCGAAAATGATGCACACAAATGTCCTCACAATAGGATAACGCACGACCACTTGCCAACGAGGATAGTTCTGAATGAGCGATCGCGGGAGCTTCTTTCCTTAGAAAGAAAAACAAGAAATGCAATAGCTGAGTTTACCCACGTATTGATTGTGGGTAATGAAGTTTTTTTCTGAGAAAGGGTGCCATTGCCTATGGGTGTTGTGTGCACAAGTATACTTCATTACCCAGAAAGCCCTCTTTTTGCCCGCGCATGCGCGTTGTGCGTTTCCTGGTCAAAACTCGTCTGAATAAATCGTTCAGTCCTCGTAGATATAGTAGTGTATAAAGAGATGCGGCAAAAAAAGACAGTGCGCTACAATGATAAACAGCCTCTCATGTCATGGCCACCTGGCTTGGTCGCATCTCGAAATTTTGATCGTATCGCGGGCGAATTATTCGATCGAAATTTTTGTCATACCACGAGCTGATTGTAGGTCGTGGTACCACTATACTGGCATCTAATCACGTCTAATCCCACCACCACAGGACCCAACTGCCAAACCAACATCAACGAGTGCGCGTCCAACCCCTGCCTCAACCAAGGAACCTGCATGGATGACGTGGCAGGATACAAGTGCAACTGTCAGCTCCCATATACCGGTACGACACGTAGACTTCTCAAGATTTGCTGACAGCTACGAAGACCGTCATTGTTTAAACAAACATTCTCCAGTAGGCTCTCTAGCAGGGATGCTTGTTTTGTTCTTCAGTGTGTGGAAAGATCTGGTCTGTGTTGGAGGGATAACATAGAATGTGTTTTTCTTGGGAGGGCGATTGGGGGTAGTGTACCGTAGTTACTAATATAAGTGAGAGAACTCGAGCCTGCTCCGCAGCCCCATTCCCATTCCCGCCTCATCCTGTTTCCTGTCTGTGATCGCACAATAACAGGAAACAGGAAAGCCCTTCCTATTTTGTTAAGTCGTCATGGAAATGGATAAGGAAGAGGGATGGAAACTCTTAGTTACCGGCTTCAATGTTTGTGCTATTGTTCCCAGGTGAAAACTGTGAGACTTTGCTGGCCCCCTGCAACTCGAGACCCTGCAAAAATGGCGGACTATGTAAAGAGTCTGAGGACTACCAGAGCTTCTCATGCAGCTGCCCCGCGGGATGGCAAGGTGTCTATTTTTGTCGTTTTCCAGACACGTGTTTGCCGCATCTAATGATGATACACGTGTTTAATGGCACTCTCTTTTTCATCAAGGTCAAACTTGTGAGATTGATATCAACGAATGTGTGAAAAGCCCGTGCCGCAATGGTGCTCTTTGTCACAACACTATGGGAAGCTACCAGTGCAAGTGCCTGGCTGGTTACACCGGTCAAAAGTGTGAGACTGACGTCGATGACTGCAAGCCGAGTAAGCCCCATATTAGAACTGTGAAATCAAATTTGATAAATGCCTCAATGAAAGATTACCACTTATTATTTCCTTCCTAAAATATGCTGTTAGGGCACATTAGTAGAAGGATTTTTTCCCCCCTGACACAGATATTAGAGAGCCTATGAGAGTGATTTAATATCATAAATCAGTGGCGGTCCGTGCATTTTCTCGTAGCGCCTTCAAAGGGTAAAATCCACTTCCTAGCAGCATTTAATGATTAAATACAAATACTGGAGCTTTTCAGACATTACAACCGGGCCGGTGGGGGGATTTTCCCGGGAAAAGACAGCGATGGACGTCAATGGCGAAAGGGCAAAAATTGCACTAAAATGGGGTAAAATCCACTTCCTAGCAGCATTTAGTGATTAAATACAAACACTGGAGCTTAAATACAAACAATGGAGCTTTTCAGATATCAGAACTTGGCCCACAATTGAAATATTATTTAGGAATATAGCCATATTTTACTCACCAAAAATCCTTTTTAACTGTACACAATATCCATTCTCCTTTCTTTCTTCCTTCTTTTATATCGCCATCGAAGCTAATGCTGAAAGTCGAGCCTGTCCCGTCGTATTTCTGGCATAGTCCGTCTTGAAAATGGCTTTAAATCAACAACAATATATTTGCTTGTGCAGCTCGCTCCAAATACAGTTTGGTAGCTCTGGCTAATCACTAGCCAATCATAGTTGGTGAAAGCGATGACGTATCCCTACGCCTGCGACAAGTTAATGACGTATCCCTACGCCTGCGACAATGCATTGTGGTGTTGCCAACTCGAAATCTGATTGGTTAAAGCAATGTAGACCAGACATGGCTGTGATAATCGAAAAATCGCAAAGTAGCCGCTATTATAACTACCTTTTTCTTCCCCTCAGTGCCGAGTCCTAGTAGCAAGCGGAAGGCAGCGGAGTGGATTTTCCCATTTTTATGAACTTTAAAAATAATAATAATAATAATAATAATTAATAGCAGAAACAAATCTCAAAGAAGTGAATTCGCGATAAGTGAAGTTGCGATAATCGAGGGAAGACTGTACAGTGTTGTCTTCAGATAAGGGTATAATTCATGCCTTTCCCAGCATCATCTTTCAAATCATAACTTTGATATAGTCTCATCTCATTTTCTGAACTGCTTTATCCTCATTAGGGATGCTGGAGACAATCCCAGCTGCCTCCTAGTATTTCACCAGATAAATATTAAAGTTGCTGTTTATGCTTTTATTTTTTGAAAGACAGGTAGTAGTTTTAACTATGCAAGGGCCTTATTATATTTTGAAATTGTTCCGTTATTGTAAAAGTATCCTCAAACATCTTGGTTGGCGTTTCAGATCCATGCAGCAATGGCGGTCTATGCCGTGACGGCGTCAACACCTTTACGTGTACCTGCCTGCCTGGCTTTCGTGGCGGCAGATGCGAGCAGGACATCAACGAGTGCGAGAGTAATCCTTGTCGGAATGCTGCCAACTGCACTGACTGCGTGAACAGCTACACATGCACCTGCCCACCCGGTTTTAGCGGCATCAACTGTGAGATCAATACCAACGACTGCACCGATAGGTAGCTTTCCTCGCTCGCGACATGGCCCGTTAACCTCTAACATGTGGAGGATGTAACAACTAACTTAAGTTGCATTTCATTAGCTCCTGCTTCAATGGCGGCACCTGCGCAGATGGTATCAACGCCTTTACCTGCCTGTGCCTGCCGGGATTTACCGGCAGCTACTGTCAATATGACATCAACGAGTGCGACTCCAGACCGTGTCTCAACGGGGGCATGTGTCTAGACAGTTTCGGGACGTATAAGTGTACCTGTCCTCCTGGCTACACTGGTGTTAACTGCCAGGTAAAGGTTCTGTTTAGGCTTCTTGATTATCATATGGTAGTTTGAAGTTAACGTTCTTTTTTGTTAGAATCTCATACGGTGGTGTGATTCGGTGCCCTGTAAAAATGGGGGCACGTGCTGGCAGAAAGGGGCCTCCTACACCTGCCAGTGTCAAACCGGATGGACTGGACTATATTGTGATATTCCGAGTGTGTCCTGTGAAGTCGCCGCCAAACAGCAAGGTAGCCATTCGATAATTGCCTTGAAAGAGGCGTGACGCGACTTAAGAGTTTTTGAGATACGTACATTTCTGTATGCAGATTTTCTGTTATAACTACTGCAATGTTAAAGTGCAATGTGACTTGGAATCTGCACAGAATTTGTCTTTGCAGACCCTAACCCTAACCCAGGGGTGTCAGACTCGGGTTGGTTCGCGGGCCGCGTTAACATCAACTCGATTTCATGTGGGCCGGACCATTTTAGATAAACTTCGATAGACTTTTTATGAATGAATTAAAAGAACTGGATTAAAAACCCTGAATATTCTGTTTTTTATAGATCTAAAACAATGTTCATTTTCGCTTTTTTATATATATTTTTGGATTTTACAAAATGATTTTTGAACTAAAAACACAGAAAAAATTGATTAAAAAATTACAATTATTGATTTAAAAGGGGGAAAATCAGGAAATTTAATATACATCTATACTCTTCATTTTAATTTGATCCTAAAACAGAAAGTCAGCACTCCTGATTTACTTTCCTGGGCCACACAAAATGATGCGGTGGGCCAGATTTGGCCCCCGGGCCGCCACTTTGACACACATGTGCCCTAACCCATGCACTGGGTCATACCTGGCAACTTGTTTTCAGATATGCTAGTGAGCCAGCATGCAATCTAAAACAAGACAGAAAACTGACACATTCTCATTAACAAGGTTTATTAGGGATAAAAAATAAATAAAAAATAAAAATAAAAAATTTTACATTTACTTTCAAATTCTACAGGAAACAGACTCACATATTTAGTATTTAAAACTACCTCCTAGCTTATTACTAATGGTCACGTTAACATAACGTGTTGCAACATTGCCAAACGAAGAATTTAATTCTTTACATTATATTTAATTATATCATTATTATTATTTTTTTACATGATACATTAAATCTTGCCCTTCTTTTCACTGAAATCACAGAATACAAAAACAGACGCAAATATTATGTATTTAACCACCTAGGCCTTTAAGTCTGCTATCTTAATAAAAATGGTAACACTCAACGCAACAATGCTTAACAAAAAGAGTGTAAATCGTTACAATATATTTAATGTAATTATGCAAAGTGTGTGTGTATGCAAAATACTATGAAAGCATGCTATTCTTTTTACCAAATAACAATAAGGAAATTGATGATTTAAGATACGAATGACCGTGGCCACGGAACAAGCAGGATTCTTAAGTCAAGGCACCGTTGTACTCATTTCACTTCCATGTCTGTACTGTAATTAACCGCCATTCTTCTTTCTTAGGTGTAGAAGTGGCTCACTTATGCAGGAACTCAGGCCAGTGTCTCGATGCCGGAAGCACACATTACTGCCGCTGCCAGGCAGGTTACACTGGCAGCTACTGCCAGGAGCAAGTGGACGAGTGTTCCCCTAATCCTTGCCAGAACGGCGCCACATGCACCGATTATCTCGGAGGCTACAGTTGCGAAGTACGTGATTGCATTTAAGTTTTAGCGTAAGGTACAACATCACATCATGCTAGAAATTCTCACATTTGTCTCCAACTTCAGTGTCTCCCTGGTTACCATGGGGTAAACTGCTCTAAGGAAATCAATGAATGCCAGTCTCAGCCCTGTCAAAATGGAGGGACTTGCATTGATCTCATCAACACGTACAAGTGCTCCTGTCCCAGAGGAACCCAAGGTACATAACAAAATTGCACTAGATTGCCCAAAACAAATAGAATCAGGCCAGACCTTTCACCAGATACTTCCTAATCCCCAGGTGTCCACTGCGAGATTAATCTGGACGACTGCAACCCGTTCAGCGACCCGCTGACCCACGAGCCCAAATGCTTTAACAACGGCAAATGCGTGGATCGCATTGGCGGCTATCAGTGCATGTGCCCGGCGGGCTACGTGGGCGAGCGCTGTGAAGGCGACGTCAACGAGTGCTTGTCGGATCCCTGTGATCCCAGAGGTTCTTACAACTGCATCCAGCTCACCAATAGTTATCGCTGCGAATGCCGCACTGGATATACAGGTATACACTCATGACACAACTACTCTATGTGTGTGTTATTGGTGATTAACATTGTAAAAAATACATTAAACAGGGCAGCGCTGTGACAAGGTGTTTGATGGCTGCAAAGGAAAACCTTGCAGAAACGGAGGCACCTGCGCAGTCGCCAGTAACACTCCTCATGGGTTCATCTGCAAGTGCCCACCGGTGAGTGCAACACTTAAAAAGGGGGGGGGTTCCTCAAGATCTATTTTTCCAGGTAATGTACGAGTGTGTGGAGTGCTCTATCCAAAACTTTAATAACTAAGGCAGGAATCTTCAGATAATAACAAGGATTTAGAAATCAAATCATAAAACCAAACCTGACAAGACATGGGGAAACGAGGAACATGGTAGGGCAACTTGGCATGAAGCAAACCGAGCAGATCCCACAAAGACTAACAAACACACAGGGTTTAAATAGACAGACAAGGGTTGATTACAAGGTACACACACTCCTGATCACATGAGGGAAGGGAAACCATGAGGGACATAATATGCGAAAAGAAAACAAACCAACTAAAACCCCAACTAACCCTAACTAAACCTCCCGTTTTTTCAATAAACATCAGCAATTATGTATGTTGATATACTTTAATGTATATAATGAATAACTTAATGTTTTACAGAATCAATCTTTTCCCAGGTTTTAAAAAGCATTCACAAAAAAGACGAAAAATGTGCTTTGTTTAATGTTGCGGTGCGGGAGTTTAGGTTTGGCCTAATGGCAAACATGACTCATAGGTAATAGGCGGGTGATTGGTTACACTTTCTAACACTCCTGTCTCAAAATTTTCTGTTCTGGTGTGGAAAACAAGTCAGCGCTACTGTTTACTACCACAGTAATCACAAACTGACATATTCCGGCAACCCACGATGTGGCTCCAGTTTGGCTCATTCTCTAATAGAAAGCCAACTGATGTTTAGAAAGGACGTGAAACTAACCAACGAATAACCACGCTTGTTGTTTTAGTTGAAATCGTGTATGACTGGATCAAATCTTATTCTCATGCAATCTACCAATAGTACCATAATGTTCGACTTCGACTTGTAGGTCGGGATCGACGCACCAATGTTCTAAAATGCTTTTATTTCCTTTAAAGCCAAATCTTTTTAAGGAAGGAATCGGATAGATAAGCAGCATCAAGAAATAATTTGTGATCGTCTCTCATCAATTCATGCGCTTAGTACTTATTGATGATTTCTATCTCTGTCACATTAGGGCTTTACTGGCTCCTCCTGCGAATACGATTCTCGCTCATGTGGGAATCTTAACTGCAAGAATGGCGGCACCTGCGTATCAGGTCATTTGGGCCCACGCTGTCTGTGTCCTCCTGCTTTCATCGGACCCGAGTGCCTGACCCCGACCGACAGCCTGTGTATCTCCAACCCGTGCTACAACGGGGGCACTTGCCAAATCACCCCAGACGCGCCGTATTTCCAGTGCAGCTGTCCCAGCAATTTCAACGGCCTGCTGTGCCACATCCTAGACTACTCTTTCATCGGGGGCTTCGGCCGTGACATCACGCCTCCTCCCCAAGTGGAGGTGAGCTGTGAGAACCCCCAATGCGACGAGTGGGCCGGCAACCACATCTGCGACTCGCTGTGCAACAACCACGCCTGCGGCTGGGACGGGGGAGACTGCTCCCTCAACTTTGACGATCCCTGGCAAAACTGCTCGGCGGCCCTGCAGTGCTGGCGTTACTTCAACGACGGGAAGTGCGACGGCCAGTGCAACAGCCCTGGATGTCTCTATGATGGATTTGACTGTCAAGGACAAGATGGACAGTGCAAGTAAGTTTAGAAATGTTGTTGCACGTGTCAGTGGCACAAATTTCAAGACGGGTTGCCAGATTAGGTCAGCCATATTTTTTTCTGTGCGGCCTGCAAAAGTAAATCTATTTCGACTTCATGTTTTTGGCTAAAGTAAAATTCAAATAACATTTCTCCAGTCCTCAATAAAAGATGGAGGACAACGGAAGTATATCTCTTGTTTCCCTTTTTCACATAAACGAAAATGAAAATCAATCAATACACATTTCTAATGTTTTTTACAAAAATCTAAGAGAATACTTTCCCACTGTTCCTTTTTATTAAACAATGAACAATATAATTGACTATTTGAGACTCAAAGGGAATTTAAACTATTTTTTAAGTGGACTGTGTCACCAAACAATCAAAATCTATTCATTTGCTATCAATTAGTTGTTGCTTAATTGTGCTAGTCCTATTTTCCTCTGAATGAAAGCATGGCCAATGACAAAGATGAGTTTGACAGGCTACAATGATTATTCAAATAAATCAAATATTATAATTACAAAAAAATTGGGAGCAGTAACTAGTGGGCTACCTAAAAAATGCAAATAATACTTTAAGGATGTTTGACTGAAACTAAAATTAATAAGGCATTCCTCAGTTTTTTGTCTAAATTCGATGAATTTAAACAAACATTTAAAATTTAATTAACTGCTCTAGTTACTAGATTTTGAAATAAAAAATTCCAATCAAAATTATAGCAACTAACAATAAATTTCAATTTATTGTTCAATTTATTCAATAAATTTAAATAAGATCCCAAAGTATTATCACCCAGCCTCACATTTATATTTTCTACTTGCATTGTTACTGAAGCATGCAACATAAAGTTTTATGCACATTCCAGAATAATCATTGTGATAATGAGGGAAAAAACATTAATTTCTATTTCCCAATCCACTTACCCTCACAAGGGTTGCTGAGTCTTATCCCATTTTATCACTGTTTGTTTCCATAATTTGTGCTATATTAATTTATGTTCCTTTTCCCCCCCTGCAGCCCACTTTACGATCAGTACTGCAAAGACCACTACGCCGATGGCCACTGTGATCAGGGCTGTAACAACGCCGAGTGTGAATGGGATGGCCTGGACTGTGCCAACAATATGCCGGAAAAGCTGGCAGATGGGCATTTAGTCCTGGTGGTCCACATACCTCCGGAACAACTCAAAAATCGTTCTTCGGCCTTCCTCAGAGACCTCAGCGGTGTCTTACACACCAATGTGGTTTTCCGCCGTGATGCCAAAGGGGAGCCCATGATTTTCCCATACTATGGCAACGAGCAGGATCTGGTGAAGCATAACGTGCTGAAGCGCTCTGCAGACGGGTGGCCCGAGTGGGCGGCGATGCCTGCCAATGTTTTGGGTCAAATGAAGGAAAGTGTGTCTGCTATTGTCAAACCACGTAAACGCAGGGAGCTGGATTCTCTGCAAATCAAAGGGTATGTCCCACTAAACTAATTGTCACTTTTTGCCCTGTATTTTTTACAGGAAGAGCATGTACACTGTAAAAAATGTATATGTATAGTACACGTGTCAAAGTGGCGGCCCGGGGGCCAAATCTGGCCCGCCGCATCATTTTGTGTGGCCCGGGAAAGTAAATCATGAGTGCCGACTCTGTTTTAGGATCAAATTAAAATGAAGAGTATAGATGTATATTACATTTCCTGATTTTCCCCCTTTTAAATCAATAATTGTAATTTTTTAATCCATTTTTTCTGTGTTTTTAGTTCAAAAATCATTTTGTAAAATCTAAAAATATATATAAAAAAGCTAAAATAAACATTGTTTTAGATTTCTAAAAAAACTGAATATTCAGGGCTTTTAATCCAGTTCTTTTAATCCATTTATATAAAAAAAATCTAAATATTATATCTAAAATGGTCCGGCCCACGTGAAATCAAGTTGATGTTAAAGCGGCCTGCGAACCAACCCGAGTCTGACACCCCTGATGTACACTGTTAAAAAATGTATACGTATAGTATATTAATCCTGCTAACTCATTCACTTGGAAGTAAAAATGGATTGGACGCTCCTCCTTGCGATTGGCACTAAAACATCAGTCCTACGAGTTAAAATTCATTTTTGTATATCATTTTGTCATTTTCATTGGCAGTGAATGAGTTAAATACTATTTGAAATGAATAATGACATTAGTTTTATTATAACCTTAATTGTCTTTTTTGTCAAAATTTTATTCATTTATTAAAAAGTAACAATATTTAGCAAAATAATACCTACTATAATATCTACACAACACAGGCGACCAAAAAAGGATAATGTGACATATTCCATGCTGCACTTTACCAAAATTTCTCCAATACGTAAAAATCAGTCAACTATACAATCTAATGGAAAAAAATGTACATAACTATGAAAAAGACTGATATGTTAAACTAGTATTGAGTGAAAATTGATATAGAATCTTTATAAAACACCACTCAAGGTTGGCTGCAGGCACATTAGATTCCTTCTCAAATCAAATTTTACCAGCTGACTGTTCATACTATTTTTAGCAAGTATCCAAATCAGATCTGGGCCTGTTCAGACAGGGCCACATTACTGACCCATTTGACAAGTTGCTTTGGCAACAAAGGCGTCATAAACAAATCAAATTCCATCTGAGCTGTTCAGACTGGGAAGCTTCAGTGCCTGGTTAAAATTCAAGGGAAAATACCATATTTATTCAAGCATAACGTGCAGATATGTATAAAACGCACCCATAATTTGTGACTAAAAATAGGTGTCATTTTTTTTTCACTTTTTCTCAGCTCTTTTAAATCCTTAAAGTCTAATTCATCATCATAATATTTAATATTTTTTAAAGTCTGATTCATCATCAGACTCACCAAACAATTGATTCCATTCTTCTTGAGGTCTTTTTCTAAGTGTGAGCACTGGCGAATAGAACGGGCTCTAGCGCTCCATCTGGCAGTTCTTTGGTACAAAATTTTGCGCGTTATATGTGAATAAATACGGTAGTTTAAAATTTCAGAAAAAGTTTTCCTGAAATGTTCTGCCAATTTTCCTTTTTTCACTATGTCGGTTGACAAATCTCTCCTTTCAACATATAGCTCGATAGTCTACCTGGAAATTGACAACCGCCAGTGCTACCAGCAATCCAGCGAGTGCTTTCAAAGTGCCACAGACGTTGCGGCGTTCCTCGGAGCGCTGGCCTCCAGTGGAAATCTCAACGTTCCCTACATCGAAGCTGTCACCAGTACGTAACTTACACTTTCTTCTAATACTTGACTAGCTGTCAGGCTCTTTAACAAAAGAAATGGCTGAATGTTCAGTACCAACCGTATGTAAACATGTACATCTATGTGTATGTATGTATATGTATATTTATATATATATGTATGTATATTTATATATATGTATATGTATTTATATGTATATTTATATATGTATTTATATGTATATTTATATATATATGTATATGTATATTTATATATATATGTATGTATATGTATATTTATATATATGTATATATATGTACATGTACAACATATACATATATTTCAGCAACACTCTTATTTATTTATATATTTGTTTATTTATTTATTAACTTATTTATTATCTTTTGATTTATGTCTAAAATGTTTTTTTCTGTCTGTATTCTCACCCTCTTGCTACTGTGACAATGACATTTCCCGAATATGGGATAAATAAAGTTATCTAATCTAATCTAATCTAACTAATTCTGATTGTCATGTTTTTTTTTAAATTTAGGTGTAAGACCTACTCCTTCGAGTTCGGAGCTGTATCCCATGTATGTGGTTTTCCTGGGATTAGCTGCATTGGGTTTCATAAGCCTTGGCGTTTTGGTGTCGCGAAAACGACGACGAGAGCACGGGCAGCTTTGGTTCCCGGAAGGATTCAAGACGTCCGAGCCCAGTAAGAAGAAACGCAGAGAACCTGTTGGCGAGGATTCTGTCGGGCTGAGGTGAGAACTCTTGGGAATGCTTCGCGGAATTGGAAGGTGGTAGCGTACTGAGTGTGCCAACGATGATCCTTTCTGTTTTCTTCAAACAGACCGATGAAAATATGTGACATAAACCTCATGGACGACAATCAAAACGAATGGGGTGACGAGGATCCTGATTGCAGGCGTTTCAAGGTAAGTGGAGAGCTGGTGTTGAACACTTTTCCAAGCGTGGTTGATTGATAGCAGGGATGTCCAGGATTCGATCACGTGATCAGAAATTGGGCCCGATCATGTCCTTATTTATCGAAATCGGGTAAAAAAGATTGAGTTCTCAACATTTATTTATTTATTTTTATTTGCAGGTATTAACTCTTTGGCTAAGATGACTGTGTCAATAACGGTCAAACATGAGCACTCATTGCCACCCTTCCCAGTTTAAATAAATTGAATTTTTATTGCTGTTGGTGGCAGTGGTTGACCTTAGGGCTACAAACAATAAAATAATCCAGAGGGTATAACAATTAGCGATGATCACATGATTGGAAATCAAGCCTGAACACGTCATTTTAAGATCGGAATTGGGATTTTTGAGATATTCCTTTTTATGAAAAGGGCACAAAATGATTTTTCACGCTCACACTCATACCTAGGGGCAATTTAGAGTGTCCAATCAGCCTACCATACATGGCTTTTGGAATGTGGGAGGAAACCGGAGTACCCAGAGAAAACCCATGCAGGCCCGGGTAGAACATACAAACTCCACACAGGTAGACCAACCTGGATTTGAACCCAAGTCCCCCACCGTGAGGCCAACGTGCTAACCGCTCAGTCACCAGGCCGCCCCATGATATAATTTACAAGGATATTTTCAAAAGAAACAAAACAATAGTTAGTTTGTACTGCGCAACATTTTTAGAAGATTGGACTCAGGTGTAGAAGATTATTTTAAAGATTCTTTTAGTTAATGCACAACAACAAAATAATTAAGACAACAATGTTAGCAAAACAAAACAAATGCAATGAATTATTAAATACATTGTAAAGCTCAAATCAGTTATTGGTATTGGGCAGAGTGTCAAAATCAGACTCGGATTTGAATTTAGGGCAAAAATATTTGAACAGGACAACTCTAATTAATAAATAGCTTGCTGTTCAACAGTTTGAGGAGCAATCCATGCTGGACCTGAAAGACAATACTGACCAAAGGAAATGGACCCAGCAGCATTTGGATGCGGCCGACTTGCGCATTCCGTCCATAGCGCCTACACCTCCTCAAGGGGAGATTGAAAATGACTGCATGGATGTCAACGTTAGAGGACCAGGTTAGTTTGTTTTACTAAAACAATGTTGCACAACCTTCATTAAGTCAAGGCTCCTACTATATGAGTCACTCCATCCAACCAGATGCTGGGGTCAAAAAATAAAAATAATACATTTTCAGATGTCTTTTTGCTTTCTAAAACTGCAAAAATATTTGAATTCGGACTCAATTTTACGGTACTCGGACGTTTCGTCGAAAGACGTTTGGTCCCCGGACGTTTGGTCGACCGGACGTTTGGTCGACCGGACGTTTGGCCGACCGGACGTTTGGTAGAACGGACGTTTGGTAGAACGGACGTTTGGTCGCCGGGTTGTTACTGTTGAAACCAGCTCTCAAAATTATAATCATGAGAGAGAGAGAGAGAGAGAGAGACGGAGAGAGAGAGAGAAAGAGAGAGAGAGTGAGTTTAATATCTAATATCAAAATATCAACAGTAAACTATCATAATTTGACAGCGAGCGAACCCGGCGACCAAACGTCCGTTCTACCAAACGTCCGTTCTACCAAACGTCCGCTCGACCAAACGTCCGGGGACCAAACGTCTTTCGACGAAACGTCCGGTCACGAATTTTACAAATGAATGACATTGTATTAATCAAGTTTGAAGGTATTCATGATCTCAAATGTGAGAAAAGGCCCAAAAAAGATGGCACATTTACCTTTAAAAAGTGGTTTTACTTCTTATTCTGTCTTTATTCATGTTAAAGAAACAAATGGGCTAAAAGGCAAAACATTGATTAATATCGTCTATTAGCTTGTTATTTTTTTAAAGAACTGTTTTGATTTAAATGTCTGGAATGTATTAGCAAGAAAAAGGTAAAAAACATCAAACTTGCCTTTTGTTTCCTTAGGTGAAATGTAACTGATTCTGCTAAATGTAAACATGATAATGCATTAATCCGACTGAAGGCCATGTGAATTTAATCCAATCAAATTGAAACGTGGCAGACATTTTAATAAGTGTTAAATAAGTGTTAAATAAGATATTGTATCGCTTTGAAATTTGTGATTTACATCATAACCTTACCTCCAGGCCAATTAAAACCTCTAATTTACTGTAATTGTCACATGATAAATGAAAAGTATTTTTTTTAAATTCCACTGAGTGAATATGATTTCTCAATCCAAAAGAAATAAATCCTCTAATAATGATAAATTAATCACATAGTCATGTCCATTGACCATTTGCTATCCAATAGAAGATCCTTAAATATTTGCCCTGTCAGTCACTATAGTAGCTCTTCAGCCTATTTAATTAAGATGTCATTGTTTTCTGCATGGTTGTTATGACTCGCTTCATTGTTTCTTCTCTACTTATGTTTCCAGATGGTTTCACTCCACTGATGATTGCCTCCTGCAGTGGTGGAGGACTGGAGACTGCAAACAGTGAAGAGGAAGAGGATCCTTCCACAGAGATCATTACGGACTTCATTTACCAAGGCGCAAACCTCCACAACCAGACCGATCGCACGGGCGAGACGGCACTCCACCTGGCCGCCCGCTACGCTCGCTCCGACGCCGCCAAGCGACTCCTGGAATCCAGCGCCGACGCCAACGTCCAGGACAACATGGGACGCACTCCACTTCATGCTGCCGTGGCTGCAGATGCGCAGGGCGTGTTCCAGGTAAAGGCCTTGCCTTAACAGAACTTCTGTAGATCTTTAAACGGAGCCCCACACGTGACATGGGATTTAAGGCAAAAACGCCATCTAGAATGAATGAATTTCTCAATAATTGTCAAACTAGATTTAAGTACTTCCCATATTTTTTGGTTAGGTTAGATTAGAACTTTATTTCATACCGTATTCGGGAAATTTCTTGGTTGCAGTAGCGAGACAGACACAAGACATTGTAGACCACATGTGTGAAAGTGGCAGCCCGGGGGCCAAATCTGGCCTACGCATCATTTTGTGTGGCCCGGGAAAGAAAATCATGAGTGCCGACTTTCTGTTTTAGGATCAAATTAAAATGAAGAGTATAGATGTATATTAAATTTCCTAATTTTCCGCCTTTTAAATCAATAATTGTAATTTTTTAATCCATTTTTTCTGTGTTTTTAGTTCAAAAATCATTTTGTAAAATCTAAAAATACATATTTAAAAAAAGCTAAAATAAATATTGATTTAGATCTATAAAAAACTGAATATTCAGAGATTTTAATCCAGTTCTTTTAATCCATTTATTAAAAAAAAATCTAAATATTATATCTAAAATGGTCAGGCCCACATGAAATCAAGTTGACGTTAAAGCAGCCCACGAACCAACCCGAGTCTGACACCCCTGTTGTAGTAGACCTTGGTAAAAAACTAAATACGGAAATGCAATAAAAAAAGAAAAGCAGCAAAAACAAAGTAGCAAAAGTAATGCAACCAGTAAATGACAAGTAATAGTTTTTAATATTAAAGTGAGCCGTGGTAGCAACTCCTCAAGAAATGCTCAGTTTATAAATATTTACACGATGCTTTGTCACTGTGATTAGTTCTAAAAAGAAATATTTCCAACTCGTTTGATTTACAGCAGCCAAAAAGCACAAAGGTACTTAAAACAACGCTCCTGATTACTTGTTTTTAGATCAGATACTGTCCGATAATCAAAAAATGGCTGATATCGCTACTTGTAAATAAGTCATTCCAGACATTTGGGGGTTAAGAGGATCACATTTTCAGAGTATCACACAATAAAGCCTTCTAATTCCACAATCCCTTGATATGGTGTTTTGGAGGTTTTCCTAACAGTTAACTAATCAAGCAGGTGTTTTTGCAGATTTTAATCCGAAACCGCGCTACCGATCTTGACGCGCGTATGCACGATGGGACAACGCCGCTCATCCTGGCCGCCAGATTGGCAGTCGAGGGCATGGTGGAAGAGCTCATCAACTGCCACGCCGACGCCAACGCCACTGACGATTCTGGTAGATAACCATTTCAATAAAGATACTAGAGTTATGATGACTCACTTTCATTTTCCTCACCAACTTTTTTTTTCTTTACAGGCAAATCTGCACTTCACTGGGCCGCAGCTGTAAATAATGTACAGGCTGCCATGATGCTTCTGAAAAACGGGGCCAACAAAGACATGCAAGACAACAAGGTACTTGCGATAATGTGGAAACTTTGACAAATGCGAAATTTTGCATGCAGAAATGTCAGATTTCCTTTATTTGATTTAAAATTATTCGACGTATTCATTGTTTTAAACCTACATTGCAAAAACTAAAATCCAAGCATGATTACCCAATACAGTGGTACCTCTACATACGATCTTAATTCGTTCCGGGACTGAGCTCGTATGTCGATCTTCTTGTAACTCGAGCGAACGTTTCCCATTGAAATGAACTAAAAACAAATTAATTCATTCCAACCCTCTGAAAAAACACCAAAAACAGGATATTGAATTGGAAAAAATGTTTTATTTCCTCTAATTCGCCATCTATTAACAAAGTAACACATAACTAGTGGTTTAATAGTAATAAAATGTGTTTAATATAACTAAAATTAGACGCATTTCGCGGAGGATACACAGGCGGACGGACATAGAAGCATTCGGGGGGACTTTTTATCCACGGCAACACACTCGTAACCGAACAAACAAATTTAAATTAACTTAATATATACAGACACACTCAAACATATGTTTAATGTAACTTTACACAAAACTGAATTCTAATTTTGTTTTAATTTTTTTTACCTTCGTTCTGGCCGGGTTAGCTGTTTGCCACGCCTCCACCCTCACGTTCGCTATCGATGGGCTGTTTGCTGTTGTACTATTCCCTTCAAAATATTCCGAAAATGATGCACACAAATGTCCTCACAATAGGATAACCCACGACCACTTGCCAACGAGAAGTAGTCTTGAATGAGTGATCGCGGGAGCTAGCAGGCTAAGGAAGGAATAACAGCCTACCCACGTATTGATTGTGGGTAATGAAGTTTTATTCTGAGAAAGGGTGCCATTGGCTATCAGTGTTGTGTGCACGAGTATACTTCATTACCCAGAAAGCCCTCTTTTAGCCCGCGCATGCGCGTTGTGCGTTTCCTGGTCGATGCGTAGGAGAAACTCGTCTGAATAAATCGTTCAGTGCTCGTAGATATCTGTTATACACGAAAGAGATGCGGCAAAAAAGACAGTGCGCTACAATGATAAACAGCCTCTCATGTCATGGCCACCTGGCTTTCACGCATCTCGAAATTTTTCTCGTATCTAGAGCAAATTATTTGCTCAAAATTTTCCTTGTATCTCGAGCATCTCGTAGGTAGAGCTGCTCGTATGTAGAGGTACCACTGTAAATAAAAAAAACGGGCTACGAGGATAGATGTGTAAAAAATCCTAGAATATACCTCCCAGATTTCCTTTTGACTCATCCACCAATAATGGCGAGTTACCCATTTTATAGTGTCATAACAAAGAACAAACAAGAGGGCGACTTTTTGAAATCATGTCTAAACAAAAAAATCACGTTTTTTTTGTTATTTTGACGTACCTTGTTTTAGACTGAGACCCTCCATAGTTTCCTAAACGTGAAGTATTAAATCATTTTATTTGTCTGTTAGGAAGAGACACCGCTCTTCCTCGCCGCGCGCGAGGGAAGCTACGAGACAGCCAAGGTTCTGCTGGAGCACTTTGCCAACCGCGAGATCACCGACCATCTAGACCAGCTCCCAAGGGATATCGCCCAGGAGCGCATGCACCACGACATCGTGCGCCTACTTGACGAGTACAACGTAGTCCGTAGCCCGGGCCTTCACGCCGCACCTCTGAGCTCCTCCTCCAGTCTCTCGCCACCGCTCTGCTCGCCCAACGACTACCTCGGCAACCTCAAGACCGGCTTGTCCGTCAAGAAGGTGCGCAAAGGAATCAAAGACGGAGTCGGCGGCAAGGATAACCGGGTGAAGAAGAAGAAGTCACTGGACGGAAAGGGGAATCTCCTGGACACGTCGGCCGCGCTCTCCCCAGTGGACTCCCTGGAGTCCCCCCACGGCTACCTGTCCGACGCCGCTTCCCCTCCCGTGACGTCGCCGTTCCAGCAGTCGCCCCCGATATCCCTCAACCACCTACAAGGAAAAGGAGACTCGCACATGGGTCAGATGAGTATGTCTTTTGATCCCAACCCTCCCCGCCTCTCGCACATGCCGGTGTCCAGCCCCAACGGTCAGGGCGCGGCGTCCATAGGCGGCAGCAGGGTCGGGCAGTGTGATTGGATGTCCAGAATGCACCCGGGCCAGCAAGGGAGCTTCCACCAAGCCTCGCCTATGAGCCACAACATGATGGGAGGCCTCAACGGTGTCAGCACGGCTACCCTGTCGCAGATCATGGGCTACCAGAACCTCCAGAGCGGCCACCTGGGCTCGGCCGCTCACATGATCCAGCAGGCTCGCTCGCGTCAACTGCAGCACCAAAACTCCAGCTCGGGAACCGGCGGCGGGCAGGCCATGACGCAGAGCTTTCCCGGCATGGAGTTGAACGCCAGCGAGATGCAGCAAAGCAATGCACGCTCCATGGCTATCCACAGCGTGATGCCCCAGGAGACGCAAATCCTGGGAGCCCAGTTCCTCACGCCTCCTTCCCAGCACAGCTACACCGGACCGGTGGACAACACGCCAAACCACCAGCTGCAGGTCCCCGACCACCCGTTTCTGACCCCCTCGCCCGGCTCGCCCGACCAGTGGTCCAGCTCGTCCCCGCATTCCATGTCCGACTGGTCCGAGGGCATCTCCAGCCCTCCGACCAGCATCCACTCGCAGATGAATCTGATCCCAGAGCAGTTCAAGTAGACTCTTGTGCAATGAACGAGGACTTCACACAGTAGGAGATCCTGTCTCAACACTGAAAGGCCTGACATGATTCTTCACGGTCGATTTTATACTACTAACGATAAGAACCGCTTTTTTTTGTTGATGTACCTTTTTTTATTTATTTATGTGCTTTTTTTGGCCTGAAAATATAAAGATGCTTTTCTATTTATGCCTTTTTATTTCCTTTTTTTTGTATGTATGGGAAGAATAGACAACTTTAAAATGGAGTGTGCGTCTCAAAAGACTCCTAATGTGTACACTGGCTATTTATTTCTGTCTTTGGTTGCTACATCCACTGGATTTTCTTTTTCCCCCTTTTACAAGGTTGAATTGGGATTCTGTTGCATTATGTGTATATAGATTTTTTTTCTTGAAATATTTTCAGTATTAACTCCTCCCCCCTTACTGAAGTTCATGCCGGGTTACTGAGGTGTATTTCACCAAGTCTTATCAAGAGTATATTAGATCGGGGGTGTCAAACATAGAGCACGTGGGCCGGAAGTGGGCCACTCGGGGGTTCAATCCGGCCCGCAGGATTCTCCAGGCTGACAGACAATTTGAAGCTCGTTCATACTGTACATACAGAATCAAATGTGTTTATTTGTTCAACATGGGTGCCGCGAAAACAGCATTTTGTGATTTGGGTGATTGAGTATGTCCACTACTGAACTTTGCTCAATTTATTATCCACGGTCACATTCGTTCTTTTGCAAAACGGGTCCCAAAAAGCCCCAAAACCAACAGGAGGTAACCTGGAAATACCCCAAAATCAACAAAAATCGATTGATGAAGAATGGAGAAATTCCTCCAAAATTAATAGGAAATTCCCCAAAATTTCCAAGAATGGATCAGAACTCTAAAATAAAATGGCTGAGATGCAAATTTAACTTATGGCCTGTCATTGACAATAATAGATATCCAATGCAGTCAAAACGGGTCCCAAAAAGCCCCCAAACCAACTGGAGGAAACCTGGAAATACCCCAAAATCAACAAAAATCGTTTGATGAACGGTGGAGAAATTCCTCCAAAATTAATAGGAAATTATCCAAAATTTCCAAGAATGGATCAGAACTCTAAAATAAAATGGCTGAGATGCAAATGTAACTTATTCCCTGTCATTGACAATAATAGATATCCAATACACTTAAACATGTCCAATCGATTTTGACCGAAATGGGTGAATGAATGTTCGCCCCAGTCACTTTTTGGCCAAAATTTAACTGGTCCGTACCAAGTGAGATCTAGTTGGCATGAATATGGCCCGCGGACCAAACTAAGTTTGACACCCCTGTGTTAGATTATCAAATATATATCAAGAAACCTGTCAAAATAGGACTTCACTGCTTGCTTACTAGGAGCAAGCCATCAAATCTTGTTACAGAAAGCCTTTGATTTACTTTTGGAGATTTGGGACCTTAAAGCACAGCGAAAATCTCTGATCAATTAAGAGATAACGTGGCTTAATGGCGGGAAATGCACCCACTGGATTGGTTGATTGACCATTGAGTTTAAGTGGTGATTAGCAAGTGGTTTGTGGTATTTATGTTTATACAGTAGAAACAAGTCCTTATTTCATTTTTGATCGAAAATCTATGTTTATGGTTACCATGTTTAACCTGTCATGTGCTAAATTGCAGCTCATGTTTGTTTAAAATGTTACATTCGCCACAGTCCAAGTTCGTGCCTGTGTGGAATTAGTTTTTCCTGGGAAAAAAGCAAATGTTTTTGTGGGATTTCTTGTCTTCAAAGTGGAAAGCATTTTTTTGTGAAAGAAATGGGGACCTTAATGACAGCTTTGCTGCATTTTGTAGCGCAAGGTGTCCAAATGTCTTGTTTTATAAACTAATTCAGAGGTTAAAAGGAATGTTTTAAATGAAGGTGTAATTAAATCAACATTGATGCAAAGTTGTAGTTTGCAAATTACTTTCTGACTAAAAATGTTTGGTAAAAAATTGAATAAAAGTATTTACTTCAAAGATTTGAATTTGTGTGTTTTGTTAAACACTAAATACAACAGAATGAATTGACTTACAATCAGCAAGGGCTTAAATAAAAATACATTTTAAGCAAAATAAATGACTATACAGTGGTGTCCAACTATTTTTTTATTGAGGGCTATATTGTAATGGTTTCTCACAGAGAAATGACTATATATATATATATATATATATATATATATATATATATATATATATATATATATATATATATATATATATATATATATATATATATATATATATATATATATATATATATATATATATATATATATATAGTATATATATATAATCGAATCAAATTTCGCACCGTGATTCCACTCTTAATTAAGATATTCCATATTAAAAATAACCATTAGGAATTACCACAATTTTTTTTCTAGATTAAAATTTAAATATTTTCATTTCATTGCCAACTGTTGCATACTTGGCTAATTGCATTGAATTTGGCCTATATCCATAATTTCTGACCTCATGAAAATATATAGAATTTTTATATTTGTTGTGTTTTTTCTATTATGCTATTTTCAAATTTTGTCAATAAGTAGTACAATGTTTTCAAAGCAGGTCTTTTATCAGTTTTTGGTGAATCCTTCATCTAGGTTTAGTAAGCCTGTAATGTACTGCCTTCTATTGGTCAAAGTACGAAAGCACCAGGGTACATTGTCTATTTGGAGCAAAAAATGATAAAACGTTATAAAACATTATCCAATAAATATATAAATTATTTGCTCAAATACTATTGAACTCATAATGAGGCTTTAATACTTTTATCCACGTGAAAAATATAAGTAATTGTGAATATAATGAATGAATTAATCCCATGATTCCTTTTTGGGGAAAAATATTAGTTATTTAAAAATAATAAATACAGAATTTAAAAAAATGAAAGTGTAATAATTTTTTTAAATATTTTTAACTGATAAAAAAATAATTGGGAAAATAAATTAAAAGGAATTGTAATAATTATATACAAAAATAATATCCAAATAAATTCTAATAATTGTGTCATAATTGTGTCATGGGTGAATTTGGCCTGGGGAATTTTTTTGTTTTGTCAATATCTTGTGACTGCACATATCTTAACTTCTTGGCTGCCTTTGACGTCAATAAACGTCCAATTCATTTCAACGGGGAGTTTAATAGTTCCTAAAGCCAGTTGAAATTAATAGGACGTATATTGCCATCAATAGATTTTTTTCAATAGCAATTTCCCCCCTTTAATAACTAAATAAACTAAACTAAAGGTATTTAATTCAATACAAGTAATGAGTCAAACCAATTATCAATTTTGAAATTATCTCTACTGTAGTCATCACTGTCTCTGATAAGGTTAAAAAATTGAATTTCAAATTATCGGTCTTGAACATTGTCACTGATTATTTCGATCTGGATTACTACTCGGTAAACGTGATTTTAGAATTATGGATCATTATTATTTGTTGGTGACGTTGCGTTGCCTGCGAGCCTAAAAATAGGGAACACTTCCATTACTATCGTGCTTCTTTCTTGCGTTTTGCCTATGCGTTTCGACGCAGTAGTGCGCCGCCTAGTGTTGCACGCCGGCACTGAAGCGATAAGTGTCTACCTTGGGTCGGGGAAAGCTGGGCACGGGGGCTCCATCTTGGCCGCAAAAAAACAAACAAACCAATAAAACAAGAAGCGAAGGGTGACGGCGACGGATTGCCCGTCAACGGTTATTCCCCATTCTCGCATCGTCGACTGCGTTGTGGGGGATCCCCGGGAAGGGCTTGTTTTGTGGGCCGCTTGTAGGATGTCCCGTCATGAGGGTGAGTTGATAAACAGCGCTACCGTGGCTAACTGAGGCTACACTTATGTAGCTCGGTCCAAACTCAAAACGAAGCGAGGGAATAAACACAACTCTTAATTTTAGACATATTCCGTTACACGCACATGTAAGGATAACCATATTAGGCGTTAAAAGCTTTAATAGTTCGGAATTGACTCGAAAACATGGCGTAGCTTAGCAGTTAGCCGTTGCTAGGGGAGCTCTCTTTTAGCCCCGGCTAATCGTGTTACGGTGCGCTAGCGGCGTTCAGATCTTGTCGTTTTGAGCTCGTCTTTTGCCATTTAAACACATAAACTAACACAAGTAGTCACATAATTATGTGGACGTTGTGTATGTTAAGTGATTAATAAGCTAAGCATGGTTAAAGTGTCCCGTCGAGCTAGTGCACTGTCATCAAGAGTCAGGCCGCAAAAGTCTCCAACGTGTCTCATGGACTTAAACAATTGTACAGAAATTATTTCGGGAAGATTTTAAGAACGTGAACAAAGTGTTAGAAAACATAAACCCATGACTGTGTGTCTTTTTCAGTCACATTAAAAGTATCTTAAGCATGATCAAGGAGAATGGCCTCAAAGATGCAACTTTATTGCACCTGACGTTCTCTTTAAAAGTTATTTTTAAAACGAAGTTTGTTTGAATGCATTGAGGGACATAGTTAAACAGCTGTCGCTGAAAAATCGGGGAACATTCGTTAATTATCGAGCAGTCAGAAATGCTTGATTACTTGGTGTTTTTGTGTGTGTGAACTAGGGTTCTTAAATTTAACCCGGGAACATTGCTCTAACCATTGACGCCGATAGAGGTCCAATTAGTTGATTCGCTTTCAGAATGGTCACTGTCCACCTTGCCGGTTAAAATGGAGTGGACGTCTAGATTGGTTCGCGGGCCGCTTTAACGTCAACTTGATTTCACGTGGGCCGGACCATTTTAGATATAATATTTAGATTTTTTTAATAAATGGATTAAAATAACTGGATTAAAAGCCCTGAATTTTCAGTTTTTTTAATAGATCTTAAACAATGTTTATTTTAGCTTTTTTAAAATATGTTTTTAGATTTTACAAAATGATTTTTGAACTAAAAGCACAAAAAAATGATTAAAAAATTACAATTATTGATTTAACAGGGGGAAAATCAGGAAATTTAATATACATCCATACTCTTCATTTTAATTTGATCCTAAAACAGAAAGTCGGCACTCATGATTTACTTTCCCGGGCCACACATAATGATGCGGCGGGCCAGATTTGGCCCCGGGCCGCCATTTTGACACATGTGGTCTAGACAGTCCTAACATTTTAAACCATTGGATGTCTTTTATGGTCAGTGGCGGGCACTGAGTTAAGGTATCTTTAGAGGCTTTTTGGAGGCCATAACCAAAATATATTTCAGTTTACATTTTCTCTCATTTTCTAAACCGCTTTATCCTCACAAGCGTCGTGGGTGGGGGGTGCTGGAGCCTAGCCCAGCTGCCTTCGGGCACAAGGCAGGGGACACCCTGAATCGGTGGCCAGCCAATCACAGGCCACAAGGAGACAAACAACCATTCACCCTCACACTCATACCTAGGGGAAATTTAGAGTGTCCAATAGAATAGATCATTTTGCCATTGTCATTTCTTTAGTATATCAATCTTTTATGATTTAACAAAGTTCAGGGCTTGCCTGATTAATTTAAATCTCAGTTAACGGGCTCCTCTAACTACTAATAATCGATATCCATCCTGAATAACCCATATCAGTCTTTCACCATTATGTACACATGACTGTTGACAAAAACCTGAGAAAAATCATTGAACTGACACGTCTGATTCTGTCTCTTGTTTTTTTTCTCGTAAGGTGTGAGCTGCGACGCCTGTTTGAAGGGAAACTTCCGTGGCAGACGATTCAAGTGTCTCATCTGCTACGATTACGACCTGTGCGCCTCGTGCTACGAGAGCGGTGCCACCACCACGCGACACACTGCAGAGCACCCCATGCAGTGTATTCTAACCAGGGTAGACTACGGTAACTTTCCCCCCTTCTTCTGTTATTACATACGATGAGGTCAGGGTTGTGTTTAGTAGACCTTGGGGTTGAAATGCAGTAGTGTGAACGTTGATATTTTCAAGGAAAAAAAGCTAAAATAACTACTTAAACAGACTTTTTAGATTGAAAGTAACCGTCTCCACTGTATTTTAACAAAAAGGGTGGTATCAGTTTTCAGTGTAGAAATTTTAGGTTTACCAGAATGTTTTCTTTCTCACAATAACATGGTTTATATCAAGGGTGTCAGACTCGGGTTGGTTCACGGGCCGCTTTAACGTCAACTTGATTTCAGGTGGCCCGGACCCTTTTAGATATAATATTTAGATTTTTTTTTAATAAATGGATTAAAAGAACTGGATTAAAAGCCCTGAATATTCAGTTTTTTAATAGATCTAAAACAATGTTTATTTTAGCTTTTTTTATATATTTTTAGATTTTACAAAAAGATTGAAGAAAAAACAGAAAAAAATGATAAAAAAAATTACAATTATTGATTTAAAAGGGGGTAAATCAGGAAATTTAACATACATCTATACTCTTTATTTTAATTTGATCCTAAAACAGAAGGTCGGCACTCATGATTTACTTTCCCGGGCCACACAAAATGATGCGGCGGGCCAGATTTGGCCCCCGGGCCGCCATTTTGACACATGTGGTTTATATACAATAATGTACAGTATTTGTTCGGGGTTTTTAAGTATTTGCTCAAAGTGGTCAACATTTGCAAAGATCCTCACACTTCCCATTGAATGTTCCCATGTAGATTTGTATTATGGCAGCGACACCTTCTCAATGGAGCAGCATCAGGCGTTCACGTGTCCTTACTGCGGCAAGATGGGCTTCACGGAGACGTCCTTACAGGAGCATGTCACCGCCGAGCACCCGGAGACGTCCACCGAGGTGGTGAGTATGCCTGCTCTGTTCTCTCGAGATTTTTACACAGATCTTATCAATGTCTTTAGTCTGCCGGAAGTGGCGTTACCGGTACTTTTGTTGTCTTCAGATCTGTCCAATATGTGCCGCCTTGCCCGGAGGGGATCCCAATCACGTCACGGATGACTTTACCGCCCACCTCACACTTGAGCACAGAGCACCTAGAGATTTAATATCCTTTCAAAAATCTAATATCCCTGAACATGTGTGGGATAAAATGGCTTATATACAGTCTTCCCTTGATCTTATCGCAAATTCACTTGTTCCCGATTTTTTTCTGCTATTATTAGATATTTTTTTAAAATTAAAGGTTTATAGAAATGTGAAAATCCACGCTGAAACTCGCAAGCAGAAGCCCTTACCCTGTCTTCCGCTTGCTAATAGGACTGAGCACTGAAGAGAAAAAAAGGCTAGTTATAGTAGGGGTGACCCGATATTTCGGTCTACATTAACCGCGATATTCGAGGGATTACTGTAGCATTGGTCTTTTTCTCTGGCAGCTAAATTAGCAACACCAATTCAACCTGAATGCATAAATAATAATGATTTGGTGTGTTAACGCTTTATGGGACATCTATTTTTGGTCATTAAAAACATATTCCTTTACAAATTCTTGCGTTATCTTGGAATGCCGTCATTGATAACCAAATACATAATGTTTCCGATAATTTCTGATCAGGGATATCCCCAGAATGGAGGTTTAATTGTAGCAAATTAATTTAAATTCACAGCAGAAGGGTGGAAAGAGCCACATGATGGCAATGAGAATTAACTGGAGGATAATGTGATGACTTGTCAGTGACAAATGTTCTGCCATCCCTCCCAGTCAAATTGGATTGGACATCACATGCCGTCAATGGTAGCCAATAAGTGCTCTATGTAGGGTTAAGACAAAATAAAGTATTGGCTAAAGACAATTCTGTTGTCTACGTTAAATCCTTGGACACCCTTACCATTTTTGAATTGTAACAAATTTTTATACACAATGTTTTGGGGTAGCAAAACCTGCCGCTACTTTCGGCAGGTGTTGACGATGTGCGACATCCGCTGAGTGAAGCGCACGTTTTTTATCGTTCGCCGTTTGCTTTTATGACATCACGGCCTTTGTGAAAACATACAGGCTGACCTCGCTCTCTTTTCTTACAAGATGAAAGAAACTCTTCTTTATCACAATTAGACAAAAGTAAACTAATGAGCCCCATTTTCCACACCGTTATTACACTTTAACGCACTTGGCCCTCACGATGAGTCGAGCAGCGTCCGGCACGTTCGGCGGATGTTCCACCCCGGGCGGGGATTGGGCGGTCCCCGAGCGCGACGCACCAACATGCACTTTACCGGCGGCTCCGCAGGCGGCCTGTCCTCATCTGCGTCGTCATCGCAAAGCACCACCTACACCCCCGTCAACAGGGAGGCCATGGACCCCATCGCTGGTCAGAATCGGCACGACGAATGTTCTTTACCGCCTGTGGTGTGATTGTGCGCCGCTACTTTGGCATTTTGATTGGTCGCCACATGCCTTGAGATCTTTGCAACTCAAAAAATGTGCCGCAGGTCGAAAACATTTGGGAATCACTAATCTAGTGTAGAAACAACTTGTTTCGTTGAAACTAATTTTACGGTTTATGGCAAGCAAAATATGAAATAAAGTTATTTCTGTTCCTTTCAGAGTTGTTGTCGCAGCTGTCGGGTGTACGGCGCGCCGCGGGCGGCCAAATCAACTCGTCGGGGCCGTCGGCCTCGCAGCTGCAGCAACTGCAGATGCAGCTGCAGCTGGAGCGGCAGCAGGCGCAGGCGGCACGCCAGCAAGTAGAGACGGGCCGTCACGCCGCCCGCCGAGGGAACAACACGGCCAATTCTGCCGCCGGCCCAACCGCCGGAGCCGTCCCGCCACCCTGCGCCGCTGCTCCCAGCGCTGGAGTGCCGGCAGAAAGCAACCCGTCGGCTTCGTCTCACAACTCCCAATTTCTATTAGCACGGTAGGTGGCACTTGGTTTTTTATTAGCTGAGTAAAAAGATCCCCCAAAAAATCCCTGCTTTTATTACTAAGTTTGCAATTTTATTTTCTGGTAAAAAAGTCGTCGTAATATTACAATCTTATTCTCACAATAATTGGATTGGATTGAATAACTTTATTCATCCCGTATTCGGGACATTTCGTTGTCATAGTAGCAAGTGGTTGAGAATACAGACACAGAAAAAGACATTTTAGACATAAATAGATAGGTAATAAGTAAGTTAATAAATAAATAAATACATGAATAATAAGCGTGTTGCTGAAATATATATATATATATATATATATGCATACATATATATATATATATAAATATATATAGTATATATATATATATTTATATATGTATGTATGCATATATATATATATATATGTATTTCAGCAACACGCTTATTTATATATTTATTCATGTATTTATTTATTTATGTATATATTATATACATACATACACAGATGTACATGTATACATACGGTAGGTCTTAACACTCAGCTATTTGTTTTGTTAATATAAATATAATGTAAAAATAAAGTCCTAATATTGGACTTTATTTTCATTGGCCCTTTTTATTAATTTTTTTTGGGTCACGGCCACAGTAATAAATCTTACCAAAGTCAGGAGAAAACAATCAAATGTACAATGGCTGTTTCTCATGTGCAGGCTGAATGAGCCCAAAATGTCGGAGGCAGAGCGTCAGTTGGCAGAGGGCGAGCGCGCCGACCGCAGCCTGTTCGTGCAGGAGCTGCTGCTGTCCACGCTCATGCGCGACGAGAGCTCGTCGTCGGACGAGGACGAGCGGCGGGACTTCGGCGACTTTGGCGCCATGGGCTGCGTGGACGTCATGCCATTGGACGTGGCGCTGGAGCACCTGCAGCTCCGCGAGAGAGCCTCCGCCGCCGCCGCCGAGCCTCCGCCGCCGCCTCTTTGATGTCCAGGCGGCGCGCAGACTCTGTCCCACCTGCTGCAACTGTCAGTGATGGACGCTCCCTGCAAAATCAGCCCTCCCTTGTCTTTTTTTCTTTGTTTGTTTTGTGTGTGTGTGTGTGTGTGTGTTTGGGGGGGGGGGTGACTGTAATGTCAGACCATTTTTGTTTTGTACACATAAGCAACACTCTAAGGGGATGCATACATGACCATTTTAATTGCGGCCACAATGGACAAAAGTAACGGTCGCAAAAATTTGAAGGCCACAAAACGGGGGTATTTTAACACCCATATGATTTTTTTTCCTCTTTTCTGATCCTGTGAGCCTCAATTAGCGTCACGAGGAGACATCCCGCCCGTTTGAACTGGGAGGGTTTGTTCATACAGATGCGTCTATTGCCGTCAGGAGTAGTTAACAAGTCAATTGTCTGCAAATGCCATTTCTAGTGAAGTTTTAGGGACACCGCACCGATTAACAACCTTTTGGTTTGCGCGGTCTTTCCATATTGTGACCACAATTGAAATCCATCTTTCTCCATGTCATGTCTGGGGCGCCATAAAAGTACACCGCATTAAGCAGGTTGACCAGTGCAACAGAGCGAGCATACAGAAATATATCCAGATTTATAAATATATATAGAGAAATACACATCTAAGAAGAATATATGACGATGACTGATAATCATATAGAATCAGTGAAAATGCTTGACGGCCCCCAACCATTGCTTCCTTAGGGACGCGGCTCCAAAACCTCACTCATAGTCCCCACCCAATGCCCTGTGACTATAAATAACCCACCCTGGCATTGACAAACCCCGGAGGATCTGGGGGGTCCCTCTGCCCAAGCTGCTGTGTGCGTTTGACTATTATCAATAATTAAAAAAAAAAACGTTCGGATGGGTTACTGTAATACCTGCATGTGTTCTTTGCAGCGTGCATGAAAATTCAAAAGAAGGAAAAAAGAATCAGAACATTGCCTCGGATGGTTGCAAAATCCCGAGGAGTTTTTTTTTTGTCCACGGAGAGAAGGAAAAATTTGGAGAGATGTTGAGCGAGTAGACGCCATGTACAATAATCCATAGACGAGTTCTTGTGTCTACTCACTTTTTTTTTGTTTGGTATTACAGACAGGAGACATTATTTTTCTGCTAAGGTTAGCACTTTGTATTTATTGTTTGTTTCGGAGCCTTGATGAATTTCGCTGCCTTTGCGCCTTCTATACGTTGCCCCCTATGTGTACATTACAGGATGTATATTGAATTTGTGGCTTTAATAATTCAAAGTTCAAAGACTTGAGCGGACATTTTTTTTTATTTAAAAAATGTCGCAAGTACAATAAATACAAACTCTGCACAGCTTTTGTTGAAAACTAGAGGCCCTTTACCGCTGCACACATCTATGATGGAATTAGTGATTTCTATTTTTGGTCATTTAAAAAAAAACAATGGACCTGGTTTCCACATATATGGAATTCATTTTTTGGTTATTCACTTGTATACCAAACTTTAATATTGTGTCATTCATGAATTGATGCTTATGTATGTGGAAGCTAGGTCTCAAATATATTTTAAAATTATCAACCCTTATATGTTTACATAAGAATAACAACAATTAAAAATGGATCAAATCCCCATTTAAAAATGTTAAAAACACGGGAAAAAAAGGTAGGACGAGTGGTTAGTGGTTAGTGCATTGGCCTCACAGCTCTGGAGTCCTGGGTTCAAGTCCAGGTTAGTCCACCTGTGCGGAGTTTGCATTTTCTCCCCGGGCCTGCGTGGGTTTCCTCTGGGTACTCCGGTTTCCTCCCACATTCCAAAAACATGCATGGTAGGCTGAATGTACACTCTAAATTGCCATTAAGTATGGGTGTGAGAAAATACGGTAATAAAATTTGCAAAAACAGTCAGAAGAGGCACCTGTCAATGTTATCATTTATACATTTTCTGTACTCGTTATTTTCACAAAGGTCGTTGGGGGTGCTGAAGCCTATCCCAGCTGACTTCGGGCACGAAGCGGGGGAAGCCCTGTATGGGTGGCCAGCCAATCGCAGGGCACAAGGAGACGGACAACCAGTTAGACTCACATCTGGTGGCAATTTAGAGAGTTCAACCCGCCAACAGTGCATATTTTTGGGAATATGTGAGGAAACTGGAGTACCTGGAGAAAACCCATGCAAGCCGCGGGTGAACATGCAAACCCCACACAGGAAGGTCTGGACCTGGGATCAAACCCTCGCTCTCAGAACTGTGAGGCCGGCACGCTACACCAAACCACACCAAACCGTTTCTGGACCATATTACAACATATTTTCCATCATTTGGTGCGGGCCAATAATAACTGGGCAGCGGACCGTAGCTTTTGGACACTCCTGTCTGAAGCCGTTAAAATAGAAATTGAGTTTTAAATTCAGCGCACGTGTTAATCTCGCAATTAGGGTCATCTCCAAGCAGCTGCCGTCAAAAAGGACAATGACCTTGAGGGTCTGAGTGACCCCTAGTGTCCAGCAGTTGTTTGCAAGGCGAGAAAGCCGCCCGACTCAATTTGCGGAAAGTCTTCTCATTATAACGCTCTAGTTTCCGTTTTTGCGGCAGCTGCTCTTGTCACTCCTCATTGGTTATTGTTAGACGTGGACAAAATTCTGGCCACAGATGGTGACACATTAGCTCATTTTGGTTGTTGTCAATTAAAGCAACCTCTGAAGGAAACAGTATTTATATAACCAAAAATATCACATTTACCACCTCACAGTGTTTAAAATATGGTGCGATTTTGTTGTTGTTGCACATTTGCAATAGTTAGCAACTTTGATATTTATTTCTAAATATTCATTCATTTTCTGAGTGGCTTTATCCTCACTAGGGTCGTTTATTTGGTACTGGGACGATTCGCCGAAAGACTTTTGGCCGGCGGACGTTTGGCCGACGGTCAGTTCGCCAAACGGATGTTTCGCCGAAACGGAATTCGCGCGCTCGCCCCGCCCCCGGATCATGTGTGTACATGTTTTTCAACCTTGGCCCGCGGGCCATATACGGCCCGTTACAGATAACATTCATTTAGGAATAACAAGGCCATGTACCTCCCCCCGCTGGACATATTTCTAAATACAAGTACGTACTACAATGTGCTGTCAATTGTTTATATTTTTTATTTTATCCTTGCGTTTAAAGTAGTAGCCATTTGGAGATCACGCAGAACAGTACGTGACAGAAGAAATAGAGAAAATAAAGTAGTAGTAACAGTAAGCACTACTGTAATGAAATTGTAAATCCAGAAATCCTACTCCAGAAAATTTACACCAGCATAGAAAATGTTGAGATTAATCTTTGAATTAAGGTTCTCAGCAAATCATTTTGAATATATATTTCCTAAAATAATGGGAAATTATTTAAAATTAAACTAGAAGTAAAAGTGTGTTCCATGGCATTTTCAGGTATTGTTCTCTAAGCCCTCTGGTCTGTCCAAAGCACTTAGAATTTCACATAAGTCTTCTAGTGTTGTTTTTTCTCAGTGTCAGACATCAATCCCCAGCTTTGATAAATTACATTGCGTGTCCAAATGGCTACTACTTTAAACGCAAGGATAAAATAAAAAATATAAAAAAATTGGCAGCACATTGTAGTACGTACTTGTATTTAGAAATATGTCCAGCGGGGGGAAGTACATGCCCTTGTTATTCCTAAATGAATGTTATCTGTAACGGGCCGTATAAGGCCCGCGGGCCGAGGTTGAAAAACATGTACACACACGAGGGGCAGGGCGAGCGCGCGAATCCCGTTTCGGCGAAACATCCGTTCGGCGAACTGTCCGCCGGCCAAACGTCCGTTGGCGAAACGTCTTTCGGCGAATCGTCCGGTCACGGTTTATTTTTATAGTTTGGCATTGCACACTTTGCGGTAGCCACGTAAAGAAGAGGCTTTGCACGTGGTGTAAGACATAACACCTTTATTAAATGCACAGTATCACAAGGAACATCTCCATTAATTGTGGTTAAGCTACTCACATGATGCACAAAGCATTGAATTGATTGTTTGTTTGATTGATTAAAGCAAGGTTAAATCTGCCGCACGCACACAGTCTTGCATCCGAGTGTACGCGGCAACGCACACACATCATCTCAGACGCACGCGTACTCACATTCTTTATAGTATTTTCGCGATAAGTAAAATTTCTCCGCACATGAATGAAAATGTCTTTTTTCTGTCTTTTAGCATATTTACAAAAAATGACTTCTCCCCCTCTCCCAATCCCCCCACGATAGATTACATTCAAAAGAGGACCCCGGCCTTCTAGATTACATTCAAAATAATATACTATTCATGATGCAAAGTCACAGTTATACATCTGAAAGTGGATCTCGAGAGGCTACAATAAGTCAGAGACCCCCCAAAAATAAAATAACAATAATCAACAATAAAACAAACTCCGCCTCCAAGATTCTGAGTGGGAAAAAATATTTTTTACCTGCATTATTTTTCCTATGAGCACAGAAAAAAATCTAATGGTATTTACATGTAATATGTATTGCCAGTGGCCCAGAAGACGTGATACCTGCTGGAGTAGACCAGTTTTAGAACCTAGTCTATGAACCGTATATGCAAATATTCCAACTGTACATGGTGAACAGCAGCTGGTTTATCTACAGTGGACATTTTTTTAAAAAGGTGTTTTTGCCATTTTTCATCTTGAAGTGACTACTTAACAAAACTCCACAAAAACAAAAAAAACAGAATATTGAGCTCTGCGTGACCGGACGTTTGGTCGCCGGACGTTTGGTCGCCCGGACGTTTGGTCGCCCGGGTGAATATAATTTTGAGAGCTGGTTTCAACAGTAGAAATTTAGATATTAAACTCTCTCTCTCATGAATATAATTTTGAGAGCTGCTTTCAACAGTAAACTCTCTGTCATGTTGTCATACGTCCGGCGACCAAACGTCCGGCGACCAAACGTCCGGGCGACCAAACGTCCGGGCGACCAAACGTCCGGGCGACCAAACGTCCGGCGACCAAACGTCCGGCGACCAAACGTCCGAGTACCGAGCTCTGCTGTGTTTTGTTCTTCACCCCCAAATTGCTTGGGGGGTCGACCAAAATATTGCAAAATGGTGCCAAATCCTACCAGCAATCACATTGTCGGAATTATGTTCAAGTGTGCTCAACTGCATTTGTTTTTCATAACAATCTATCTTAATCACAATGATGATTAGATATGTTAAATTGCACATTTTTTTTGGTCAATGAATCAATTGTTGATGTACTATATCTTTGTTGTGTGAAAAATAAATCATAATACATTATAGGTAATTTTTGTATCAAAATCATCGTGATATCACTTATGATATAAAATCCCAAATGATTATTAAGGGTGTAAATTTTATGACAATAAGTCTTAATGCTGATTCTTTGGACAATATATTTGCAGATAGTCTGCCACAATTTGATTGGATTCAAGGAACTCTTATGGATTTTATACAGCAATAGGCAGTACTATGTACACATTTAAAAGATTGAATTTAATTTGACAAAAAAGCTCGAAATAATAAACAGCAATTTTGATTTTGTTGCTGAAACGTTCAATCGATTTAAATTTTTGAATTAGATTTTTTTTGCACTTCCGTTAATTAGATTGTATTGTTTCTTAAATCTTGCCCTGTGATTGGCTGCCCGTAGTTAGCTGCTCCAGCACCCCCCACAACCCTTGTGAGGATAAGCGGTACGGAAAATGAATGAATGAAGGTTTCTTAACTGATTGAGGAATTGATTCAAATCAATTTACCATTAATTTGGTGTAAATCTCCTGATGATACAATATAAATTCTTTGGAAAACAATACAATATTTGCAGATATTGTAAAGTATATATATATATATATATATATATATATATATATATATATATATATATATATATATATATATATATATATATATATATATATATATATATATATATATATATACTGCACGTAAATTACATTACATGCATATAACTGCTGTAAAACAAGTATTTTCATTTACTTAGTGAGAATTTTTTTGTGGCATCCCAATATTTTTGTCCCAATTCAATGTTAAAACGTATTAATTATCGTTTAATTTCATTTTTGAAATGTTAATTATGATCAGTGATGGTGAGTTGCTGAGTTGAAGTAAGATTGTCACTTAATCCGTAATATTTAAATATTGGGATATCGCATTGTCGCAATGAAATGATAATAATATCATCAATATTTTGAGCAAATTAGCAGCCTGCATGAACATATTTTGTTTTAAGTTATTTTCAGATCATTTGTACATCAGGATATAACTGTATCGGGAGCTTTGATCCATGAATAATATTAATAAGAATATTTTACATCTAGATTTTGGACTGGATGTCATAGATTCACAAAAAAAGATGCTGTTCCGATGGATTAAAATTGAAATCCGTAAGAATATGAGATAAGATGTGCTCTTCTTGTCTGTTTTTTTGGGGACTGGCGAGAGACACAGCTCAACATCTGTGTGCTTCTGAAGTACATGGGAAAATACAACTGCTCAAAGCACTCCTGACAACATTGAAAACACCACACGGTCATCGTTATGTACTCTATGTAGGGCCAGTCTGCGGAAACGTATTTACAGAGAATATGACATCATCGATGGGAGAAATAGGGGGCTTGATCTCTTTGCTCAAATACAGCATGTGTAGTATAAGCATTTTTTTTTCCTTGTTGGAAACCCTTCGAAATAATTCACGGAATAAAATATTGAAATCAAGAAGACCAACAGCTCCTTCTATTCACTGTAAGCTTCTCATGTTAACGCATGGTGAATAACAAAATCACGTTAGATTCATGCCACAGTTCCATAGGGGTCATGTGAAATGCGACGTGTGTAAAATGTTTTCCAATTGTATAAAAATGGGTGTTATGCCTGTGAAAGCTGTTTTTTTTGGTATAAATTCACAATTATCTTGCACTTGTTACACCTTTCCAATTCACGAATAATGCATTTTTTCCCTTCTTGTGATATGCACTTCACTGTTTATACTTGTGATTCATTTCATGTTACAAGTATGCCACTAGTATTCTAAACCAATCAGGAGTTGGCATGCCGGGCAAATTCTGATTGGGTGTTCACTCTCTAATCATAATGAAGTGGGAACAATACTCTATAACAAGGGTGTCAGACTCGGGTTGGTTCGCGGGCCGCTTTAACGTCAACTTGATTTCACGTGGGCCGGACCATTTTAGATATAATATTTAGATTTTTAAAATTTATAAATGCATTAAAAGAACTGGATTAAAAGCCCTGAATATTCAGTTTTTTATAGATCTAAAACAATGTTTATTTTAGCTTTTTTATATATATTTTTAGATTTTACAACATTTTGGAACTAAAAACACAGAAAAAATGGATTAAAAAATTACAATTATTGATTTAAAAGGGGGAAAATCAGGAAATTTAATATACATCTATACTCTTCATTTTAATTTGATCGTAAAACAGAAAGTCGGCACTCATGATTTACTTTCCCGGGCCACACAAAATGATGCGGTGGGCCAGATTAGGCCCCCGGGCCGCCACTTTGACACATGTGCTCTATAATGTCATCTCATCATATTTTCTGAACCGCTTTATCCTCACTAGGGGGGTGCTGGAGCCCATCCCAGCTCACTTTGGGCCAGAGGCGGGGGACACCCTGAATTGGTGGCCAGCCAATCACAGGGCACAAGGAGACAAACAACCATTCACACTCACACTCATACCCAGGGGCACTTTAGAGTGTCCAATCCGCCTACCATGCATGTTGTTGGAATGTGGCAGGAAACCGGAGTACCTGGAAAAAACCCACACAGGCCCGGGGAGAACATGCAAACTCACGAAAAACACATTTTATGGACACATCACCCTTATGGAATTGTGGCGTGAATCTATTGCCATATTTTAGTCTCTGAGCGCCGTCTCATGAGCCAGAATATATTGTAGCGCCTCCTGTTGAAATGTGCCTGCTACCGTGCGCACGGCAAGGGAACGTAAAGCAAAAATGACTCCCGAATTTAAGGCTTTTTTTTCTCAACGTGTTGACGACAGCTAACATTTACAGGGGACATTTACACGCCTGCTATCTGGACACGGCCGCACACTTGTTCCCCTGCCACGCACGCAAACGCACGCGTACACACACGTACACAGAAATGGTCCGTTGAGCAGGGCGCCGTAGAAACGGTCTCAGCCCAGTATATCCAGGTAGACGGGGGAGGCCTTGGCGAGGCTTTGGAGCATGGCATGAATCTCCTTGATATTGAGCCTCATGTAGGGTTCCCTCTGCCAGCAGCCCAGCATCAGGTCGTAAACCTCCTTAGGACAGGCGCGCGGCCGTTGGAGCACGCGGCCCTGGGTGATGCATTCGATCACCTGGTGAAAACATTTGTGGAAAAAGATCAAAATATAACAATGATCAATCAAAAGAATGACTTTCTGGCAGTGGCGGGCCGTCAGGGCCGTCAAGGCCTTCTCTGCTGGCCTAAGAAATATCTGAATCATATATTATATTTTGTCCATTAATACTTATTAAATAATTCCAAATTGTTTGTTAGCTTCCTTTCATTGCTTTTCCACCTGGTTGCACTGCTTCCAGATGTGTGTTTTCATATTGAAGCATTTAACCAATCACATTTCAGCCATTATTTGTTGCCAGGGTCAGAAATCTGCCTCAAGGCCTTCACAATCAGTTCTGCAGGCTCTGCTGCATTAAACAAGCGTCGATAAAACTGTTGCTTTAACCAATCAGATTTTGAGTTGGCAACACCACAATGCCTTGTCGCAGGCGTAGGGATACGTCATTGCCTTCTCGCATCGCTTTTACCAACTATGATTGGCTAGTGATTAGCCAGAGCTACAAAACTGTATCTGGAGCGAGCTGCACAAGCAAATATATTGTTGTGTTGATTTAAAGCCATTTTCAAGACGGACTATGCCAGAAATACGACAGGACAGGCTCGACTTTCAGCATTAGCTTCGATGGCGATAGAAAAGAAGGAAGAAAGAAAGGAGGATGGATATTGTGTACAGTTAAAAAGGATTTTTGTTGAGTAAAATATGGCTATATTCCTAAATAATATTTCAATTGGGGGCCCGGTTCTGATATCTGAAAAGCTCCAGTGTTTGTATTTAATCACTAAATGCTGCTAGGAAGTGGATTTTACCCCATTTTAGTGCCATTTTTGCCCTTTTGCCATTGACGTCCACCGCTGTCTTTTCCCGGACTTTATAGTTTTTAAAGGGTCTAATGCAAGGGTGTCAGATTCGGGTTGGTTCGCGGGCCGCTTTGACGTCAACTTGATTGCATGTGGGCCGGACCATTTAGATATAATATTTAGATTTTTTTAATAAATGGATTCAAAGAACTGGATTAAAAGCCCTGAATATTCCGTTTTTTATAGATCTAAAACAATGTTTATTTTAGCTTTTTTAAAATATATTTTTAGATTTTACATTATGATTTTTGAACTAAAAACACAGTAAAAAATCATTAAAAAATTACAATTATTGATTTAAAAGGGGGAAAATCCGGAAATTTAATATACATCTATACTCTTCATTTTAATTTGATCCTAAAACACAAAGTCGGCACTCATGATTTACTTTCCCGGGCCACACAAAATGATGTGGCAGGCCGGATTTGGCCCCCGGGCCGCCACTTTGACACATGTGCTCTAGTGGGTAGTTTTAAAGCTCATGTAGGGCTAAGGCTAAAATGAATAAGGTTAATTCAATGTAAAATATGTCTCTACTTACGAGCAATTCAAGTCACAAAACCACTTTTGGAACAACTTTATCACGACTTTACCTGGGAATATTACAACATATGACATATGATTGGCAGACAATTTCCGGAAGGAAACACTGGCGAAAACCCTGACGCATCTAACTTGGCAGGGTACACAGGACCCACCTCGTTGTTGGAGAGCTGGTACCAAGGCTGCTTGCCGTAGGTGAAAATCTCCCAAAGGACCACGCCCAAGCTCCACACGTCACTCTCGGTGGTGAAACGTCGGTACATGATGCTCTCCGGCGGCATCCAACGAATGGGCAGCATCGTGTGACCGCCCACCTTCATCAAAGCAACAATGAGAGGAAAGTTAAGAAATACCATCAAAATTTTCTTTAAAATGAGTTTTATGGTTTTGCCTCTCTCACTGAACTGTTTTTGATGAACACACTTTATCCCAACTGTTATTAGCACCCACTGTGGCGACCCGGGAGAAAATAAGCCAAAACATAAGTTACTATTACATTGCAATTACAGAGTTAATTACAATTTCTATATGAAAACGCATTAGAACTGGGTGCAATGGGTTCTATAGTTTGTAGTTGTAGTACCCCTGACAGAGAATATAATTGTACTGACTCTGTAATAGTCGGTGCTGTAGACGTCTCTGGACATGCCAAAGTCCCCGATTTTGACCAGCAGGTTCTCGCCCACCAGGCAGTTCCTGGTGGCCAGGTCTCTGTGCACAAAGTGCTGGGACGCCAGATAGACCATGCCGGCCGCGATCTGTTGCGCGATGTGCAGCATCTGCGACTGCGTCAGTTCCACCAGGATGCTGTGCTGCCCGTCCGCCATCAAAACCGCGTCTGGACCGTGGGACCTGCATAGGCAGGCACAAGCGGCGTTGATAGGGGAAACAGTCAAAATTAGAGATCATGATTCCGGGAATTGGGCCTGAACATGTCTTTTTTTTTTTAGAATATTGGAGGTGGGACGTCATGGCAGTGAAACATGATGACCAGTTTAAAGAAATTATGCAAATGTATATTGCTGTCAGTCGCAGTGAATGAGCACCAAAATATAAGGTATAACAATGAGGGGTGTGTCCGATCCGATCATGTGATAAGATTATTTTAAGAAGATCGAAATCGAGTGAAAAAAATAGATTTTTTTAATATTAAGATTTCTTGTTATTATCACGGTACAAGATAAAATTTGCAAGCATGTCAGCAAAATAAACCAAAAGATTGTTTGTTTGTCCTATGTAATATTTTTAAAAGATTAGAGGAAAAAGATTGTGTTTTAAAGATTGTTTTAATGACTGCAAAACAACAAAAAAGGATAATGTAAAAACAAAAATAAATGTAAGAAATTATTAAATTAATTCCTAAGGTATCTAATTTGTTCTCGGTATTGGTAGAATCAGAATGAAAAAAATTGGATTTAAAAAAAAATGTTATGAAAGGGCTACCAAGCAACAAAAAAGATGTGCAAGGACAAAAGAAACAAAAAATGCTTACTTGTACTACGCAATGCAATTGCCTGGCAACCAATACTAAGATCACCCCCCCCCCCCCCCCCCCCACACACACACACACCCTGCCTACTGCCCATAGTTGGCTGGGATAGGCTCCAGCACCCCTGTGACCCGTGTGGTTACATTTTCAAAAGATTGGAGTCAGGTGGGAAAAGATTGTGTTTTTCAGATATTTTAATGACTACAAAACAACAAACTAACCAAGAAGGAAAAGGATATTTTGCAAAAAAAACACAAAAAATAAATTGCCAAGGTCTCAACCGAGGGATCCTCAAAATCAAGTGACCTGAACTCAGGCGCAAAAATATGTGATCGGGACAATTCTCGTTAAAAATCGATTTATTTTTATGCATGGAAAGCACCAATTTCGTCCCATGATAAGTCTGCAATTTCTATTCAAGGACGTTTGATGAATTAAAATTAAAATTATAGCGTTTCAGTGAACTGGTCACTAGTAAAAATGCAGGGAGAGCCGTATGTTTAATTGCAAGTACTGACCATCTCCAAAAGTCATCGTAAAGATTGAAGTCGTACCTGAGGAATTTGTTGAGGTCTCCATGCTTCATGTACTCGAAGACCATGATGAGGGGGTCGCTGTCCACGCACACGCCGTAGAATGTGACAATGTGTTCGTGCTGCAGGTTGGTGAGCAGCTCGGCCTCCCGGTAGAAGTCGGCACGCCCGCTCTCGCTGGCTTCTTTAAGGGTCTGGCGTGGGCACACGAGCCGCAATCGGTTAAAGCACTTGTGTCAAAGTGGCGGCCCGGGGGCCAAATCTGGCCCGCCGCATCATTTTGTGTGGCACGGGAAAGTAAATCATGAGTGCCGACTTTCTGTTTTAGGATCAAATTAAAATGAAGAGTATAGATGTATATTAAATTTCCTGATTTTCCCCCTTTTAAATCAATAATTGTAATTTTTTAATCATTTTTTTCTGTGTTTTTAGTTTAAAATCATTTTGTAAAATCTAAATATATAAAAAAAAAAGCTAAAATAAACATTGTTTTAGATCTATAAAAAACTGAATATTCAGGGCTTTTATTCCAGTTCTTTTAATCCATTTATAGAAAAAATAATCTAAATATTATATCTAAAATGGTCCGGCCCGCGTGAAATCAAGTTGGCGTTAAAGCGGCCCGCGAACCAACACCCTTGGGTTAAAGTTTAAGAGAGAGTGGGATCGCTTGTCTAAATCCATCATTTATGTAAGTGAATCTTATTTTCTTTTTTGTTTGTTGGATTTGACCAAACTTTTGCTTTTTGGAATTAAAGTAATTTATTATCAATCAAAAACATCTTCACACAAAGCCACATTATTAAGTTGCTTGTCACACTCTGTGGGGTTCGTTGTCACTTGTAAGTGAACGGGATTTCTTAAAGAGACAATCTACTGAATGAAATAGTTTTTTTAATTATAAAGAATACATCAAAGAATACATTATAAAATTACTCATTTTTTTAGAATAGCTTTCAACGAGTGGTTTTATCGGAAAACACATCGATTTTGGAATGAAATTGAATTATTTTTTTGCCATTATAACAAGTATGATGAAATGCCCTTCCAGTTACAGGCTGACAAAGGCAGTTGAAACATAACATGCCTGTCAACTCGCCATTTTTTAGGTTATTGTATAAAATCAACCACTCATTGCACTTAAAAATTACTTTAGATGTAATTCGCACGCTAAAAACTCATCCAGTAGCTAGCAAGCAACTGACTAGCAAGAACATGTGAAACAAAGCAACATTTCTTTGACTTCACCCTAACTCACGTGTCAAAGTGGTGGCCCAGGGGCCAAATCTGGCCCGCCGCATCGTTTTATGTGGCCCGAGAAAGTAAATCATGAGTGCCAACTTTTTGTTTTATGATGAAATTCAAATGAAGATTGTAGATTATTTCCTGTGTTTCCTCATTTTAAATCAACAATTGCAAAAATTTGTACTAATCTGAATGTCCAAAAATGATCTATCGATTAGCACGATCGAGAAAGCTGCCAATTTATTAATCAATTAATTTTGGCAGCCTAGTTGGAAGACATAACGGCCCTCCGGATGTAGTAATCGAAACTACCAGGTGGCCCGTGACAAAAATGAGTTTGACACCCCTGCTCTAGCTAATGCCTTTTAAAGATAACACTTTTGTAACTAGAAAGCTATTTTGTAAAAGAACCCCAAAGACCTTAACATTTTGATATTGACCTTAAAAAAAGCAAATTAATGTGTCATTGTACAGTAAAAGCAATGTAGTCAATTCCTGGTGAACTGATCATTTCAATAGTAGTAATATTGCGCAACATTGACCTCCAGTGGTCAAGTTATAGCAAGTGTGACAACCAACCTGAGTGTGATAAGCAACCCCGTTTTCCCAGGGTCAATCCCCGCCCCCGACGAGACGTTTCCTTGTACCTTGACGGCCACGTGGATCTTGTCGTGGCTTGGTGTCAGGTTGTAGCACTCAGCCAAGAAAACCTTGCCAAAGGCGCCCTCGCCCAGCTCACGCTTCAGCACAATGTTGTGTCTCTTGATGTGCTGCACGACTGTGGGTAGACCAGATCATGTACAAAATGTATTAATACTACAGTAATACCCCAGAGCTGCCAAATACTATGAATCTTCCATACGTTACTATGCCATTCTTTAACAAAATACTAAATACCAGCGGCGGTCCGTGAATTTCCTAGCGACGCCTTCAGCGAATCAATCCAACCCTCAAAAACTATTTTATGGCTATAAAACCTCTACTGCAGCTACAGCTTGCGAGACATGAAAAAAATCATTAATAATAACCTCATACAATTGAAATATTATTTAGGAATATAGCCATATTTTACTCACCAAAAATCCTTTGGTCATGTTTTGAATATTTGAATGTGATTTTTGACGTTTGGCATCGCTGATACCCCTTCATTACAGATTTAAAAAATATATATTTGTATATTATTTTTGTCTGCCATCTGTGTATTTTGAGGTATGATTCCAATGTCGACCATTACATATCAGCACATTATGACACTAGTAACTTTGAGTATGTACATTTGGCCAAGCGTATTAATAGTACAGTAATAATAATATTGATTTTTTTTTCTTAAATACTGTTTGTATTCTACTTCGATCTGCCTTTCATTTTATTTTAGGATAATTACAATGTCGGCCACTAGATTGCAGCACTCTATGACAATAGAAATTTTGTTTCTGTGTGTATTTACTCATGGGAAAAAAATTAAGAAAATAGGAAGTAATGTTCACTTAGTTTTCAATATAAAGACTATCAGAACTACTATGTTCTGCTGTCATATTAGAGGAGGGGTGCTATCAATGTCACTTTTTATCAATTAATTGATCTCAAAGATTGTGTCAGTCAATTGTGTCCTTGTATATATATATATATATATATATATATATATATATATATATATATATATATATATATATATATATATATATATATATATACATACAAGGACACAATTGACTGCCTTGCCTCCCTGAGGTTTGGCCTTTGATTGAAATACATTGAAGCAAGTCAAAAGTCAATTGTTTTTAAATTGTTTAGTTACAATTGTTTTTCACTTGGAATGATTTGAACATAACCCTTATTTAACTCAACACAACTGCCGTTGACAGCAATAGATGTTCAATAAATTTGCTCTGGAAGCCAGACATACCTACCTACGTACCTTCATTTAAGTGCAATGTCAGTGTTTAAACATTATGTTTAAAATGTTTTATCATATTGATTTAAAGGAAGAAAACCTTGTTTTCAAACAATTAGACCTGCTGCGCCAATGTGTTTTAATGTTAAACATGATGGTGGTGCTTGGAGATTGAATTGTTGTAGAAATATTATCTTCTATATCCGGAGTCTATACGTCCCCTAAATGGATTGATCGGACAAAGTAGACGATTACCAAATCGGGCGGTAACTCACACGTGTCTGGTTTCAGCATGCTGCCCGTGTTGCCGAAGTACTGAGGATTTTCAATGACAGGGATCTTGGTCATGCCGATGATGACGGCGTCTGGCGCCATCTCGGAGGACGACGGCGTGTTGTTGCCGTTGGAGACGTGATGGAGGGGGCTGGCAGAGTCATCGTCGTTGCTGATGACCGACGAGGAGCCTGGCAATGCGGAAACCAAGAGGAGAGGAATACTAAGGGTGCCATTTTATTCCAACAGAGTACAGATAGGATAATCACGTTTAAAATTTGATTTAGAATTTAAGACCATGCAGCAATTGTCTGTATTTAACACCTAACAAAATGTGTTGTCCCTTTTTTGTTTTTAAATTTAAGATGATGTCTGAGCCCTGGTTGGTGAAAATAAGACGCTACTGACTAATAAGTGTTAAACAACGTGCCTTTCTGAATGTGAAATGTTGATTGAAGAGATAAGCTCACCTTTAATTCCAAACTTGGAGTTCCTTCCATATTTAAGAATGATGACCATGAGAACGCAGCCCATCAAAGCCACACCGGCGATTCCCACCACTACATAAACCTGCAAAAAAAACGTAACTTTATGGAGAAAGTTCACAAATATGACAGGCGATGGCCGTTTGACTACACTGAAATTAATGTACAATTTTTAATGACTTGTGATTTACTTACAGCAATGCTGTCGTCTATCGGTGGCAGCGGCGAGTCTGGAAGTGAGCATAATTTTATTGTGAGTCATATAGTGTCGTATTTTTTTGGGGGAGTTTATGAATTAGAATGATATATTTTTTCTTGTGTCTTTTAAAGTTTCACATGAATTAGCCATGTATGGCCAAAGATATCATTTTTCTACAAGAATTAGCCCTGTATGGCCAAAGATATCATTTTGATACATGAATTTTGAGCAATGGTATATATTTTTTTATGACTGAGCTGCACCTGGAAGGCATATCTCATTGTACAATTATCAAAGTATGTATATGTATTTATGTACAATGACAATAAAGCTTTCAATTCAATTCTATTCAATTCAATGTTAAAAGTAATTCAAAATCTTAAAGATTCACTGCGAGTTTTTTTTTATTTTTTATTAAAAACTGAATTATTCAGTGGCATCAGAGTTTACACCTGACGACATACAGAAAACATATGTAGATCCATGTGGTTGAAATGAAGTTTTTGAATGGAAATTACCGCTGAGACTTATTGATTTTATCATGCAACAAGTCAGAATATATATGGCATCACAGGAATTTGTATGGGGTACGCCACATGTGTCAAAGTGGCGGCCCGGGGGCCCAATCTGGCCCGCCCTATCATTTTGTGTGGCCCGGGAAAGTAAATCATGAGTGCTGTTTTAGGATGAAATTAAAATGAAGAGTATAGATGTATATCAAAAATCCTGATCTTCCCCCTTTTAAATCAATAATTGTATTTTTTTAATCATTTTTTTCCGTGTTTTTAGTTCAAAAATCATTTTGTAAAATCTAAAAATATATAAAAAAGCTAAAATAAACATTGTTTTAGATCTATAAAAAACTGAATATTCAGGGTTTTTAATCCAGTTCTTTTAATCCATTTATTAAAAAAAATCTAAATATAATATATCAAAAATGGTCCGGCCCACGTGAAATCAAGTTGACGTTAAAGCAGCCCGCGAACCAACCCGAGTCTGACACCCCTGGGGTACGCGGACCTTAATTTTTGGTGACGCAAATGTTATTGTGAACACAAATTGCATTTGGGGATAATCGTGGCGTGAGTGACATGTTATCTTATGCCAAAATGCAGCCAGTCTGAACGCAGCATAAGAAATGTACAATTAGTATAATTAAATACTTTGAGCAACCGTTACATAAGTGAAGGTTATTTGTACTAGGTGGTGCTAGGAACTAGGTAAAATTTTGATTAATGTGGCCGTAATACACTAGTAAGAGGATTAAAAAGTCCTACCAGTCGTATCTGGACAGGAAAACCAGCAGCAGAAGTGGAACATAGCACATCGTTAATTCAAAATACACATTTAATACTGTAAATGCATACAGCCATTGTGGATGGTCACTTACAGTAGTAATAGGGATCATCTGCAGCAGGAGAGCAAAAAGGCAAATTAGCAATTTGAGTGGATCGGGAGAAGTTAAAAGAGAAGAATAAGGAAAGGTGGGCACACCTGTGTGGTCGTCGGGTGGGTCGATGAACTGCGCCGCCACCATTTTTTCGTCATGGCCGTATTGGTTCCTGGCCACCAGGCGGTAGATGCCGTTGTGAATGTGCGTAGGGTTGACCAATTGCAGGCAGCCGTGGTATTCGCTCTTGGTGGTCTTGTGGTAGGTGGTCCGAATGTAGTCGTGCTCCTCCAGCATCTCGTTCTCAAAGTACCACTGGAGCTCAGGCCTGGGGTTGCCAGTCATGCTGAAGGGGATGCACCAGTGGTGGTCCTTCTCTGGTTCCAGCAGCTGCTGGATGGTGGGCGCGACTGATGGGACGAGGGGTCGCACAGGGGACGGGGAACGGTTGGTATTTCAATGGGGGGAGGGATTGAGGAGAATTCCAGAGGAAAAACAACATTGACAGGCTGAGAGAGGAGGTACACGGTCGATTGGTCGCCGGTCTTTTGGTCGCCCGGAACGTAAGTGATAATTACCATTTAAATCGTTGCTCAAATTTCCTAAATACAAACTGCAAATTACTATTTAGTCATACTTAATGCCCTGGTAATTTTTAGGCTAAAGAAAAGCTCCAAATTTACCGGACTTTTATTGTTTTTTGTTGGAGAACTGACTGACGTAGCTTCTTAAAGGGACAATGCATGTACATACAAACTCTTATACACTCACACGTCGGCGCAGTGAAACTGCTCATGGCCATTGTTGGCTTTTATTGATGCGTAGACCGTGTTGTTTGACCTTGTTTTGTCGCCGGTCTCTTGGCCGTCGGTCTTTCGGTCGCCGGTCTTTTGGTCGCCCATTGTCGCGGTCGGGGCGACCAAAAGACCGCGACCAAAAGACCGCGACCAAAAGACCGGCGACCAAAAGACGGCGACCGAAAGACCGGCGACCAAAAGAGAGGCGACCAAAAGACCGGCGACCAATTGACCGCACACGAGAGAGGACATGTCGTTTCGGAAATGTTGAATATGGAGACAAACAATACAGCTGGGGTGGAGACAAATATAAGCTAAGATTGGTTTTGGCTAAGAATGGAAATCATGCCGTTGAGTTGTGACTTTTGGCCTTGTCCGTTAGGCTAGGTGTCGCCACAGAGTACTCAGAGGTAAATGTGGCAAAAGAGTCTTTAGAGACAAAGATTAGTATCGTTTTCAAGGGTTTTACACTAAATATGACAACGAATATCCTCACGGTGAAGGATAGGAGAAGAGATGTGAAAGCAGAGAACGGCGTGGCTTCACAAGGGGAAAAGTGGTACTCAGACGTTTGGTCGCCGGACGTTTGGTTGCCCGGACGTTTGGTCGCCGGACGTTTGGTCGCCCGGACGTTTGGTCGCCGGACGTTTGGTCGCCGGATGTTTGACAACATGACAGAGAGTTTACTGTTGAAACCAGCTCTCAAAATTATATTCATGAGAGAGTTTAATATCTAAATATCTACTGTCGAAACCATCTCTAAAAATTATATTCACCCGGGCGACCAAACGTCCGGCGACCAAACGTCCGGGCGACCAAACGTCCGGGCGACCAAACGTCCGGTGACCAAACGTCCGGTTACGGGGAAAAGTAATGGACAAGAAACCACAAGTCAACAAGATCAGGAGATGGAATAATGAAAACAAAATGACGTGGAGCTTCTGGTTCCGCTTGGAAAGGAAAAAATACAATTGTAAAGATGTACAGTGAGCTAATGTGTGCTTACAGAGAATGTTGAGTTGCAGCGTGGCCTCCGTCTGACCCACTATGTTCTCAGCCGTGCATGTAATCACCTTTCCGTTGTCCTCTGGTGAGAGGTCGGTTAGGGTGAGCCTGCTTTCAGTCTCCATGGGGTCAATCTGGACACATAGCATAGCATGATGGTCAACCAAATCCAGGAGGCCATGTTTGTCTTGGATTTCTTTAATGAGTTCCACACTAAAAGAGATGTAGGTACGACAACAATTCACGCCTTAGTTACAAATCAACATTTATTTTAAATGTAACACTAATATTGATTAACATATTGGTCATTTTGGTTTCTTTTAAATACTCCAAAAAAAGCCATGTCAGACATTGGCCCTATTGCTATTTTGGTCAAAAATTTGGCTAATATAGTGGTTTGGCTATAATGGGGGCACCCCTACCAGCCACCATTTTTTTTAAAAAAAGGAAAGAAAGAGGGGCATCCCGGAAGCTGAGTGGTTAGCGCGTCGGCCTCACAGTGTGGAACCTGGGTTCAAATCCAGGTCGGTCCACCTGTGTGGAGTTTGCGTGTTACTGCGTGGGTTTTCTCTGGGTACTCCAGTTTCCTCCCACATTCCAGAGACATGCCTGGTAGGCTGATTGGACACTCTAAATTGCCCCTAGGTATGAGTGTGAGCATGAATGGTTGTTTGTCTCCCTGAGCCCTGTGATTGGCTGGCCACCAATTCAGGGTGTCCCCTGCCCAAAGTCAGCTGGGATAGGCTTCAGCACCCCCATGACCCTGGTGAGGATAAAATGGTTCAGAAAATGAGAAGTACCATGAGGAAAGAAAGAGCAAGACTGTTTAAGACGATGCTATGTAGAAAAGATTTGTGTTTTTTGAAACTTTTTCTTTTAATACCAAAGTCCCCATTTTAAAGTAGGGCAAATTAGCCTGGACTATTTTTACGTGTGGATTTATAAACTCTTTGAGGCCCTGCTGAGTATTTATGTCAGTATGTCACCGTGTTCACCACCCACACAGTGTTGAGTAAATTGTATACCCAGTATCCCAATTGACTCCCAAACTCAAAATAAGACAAAATTAGCATAAGGGTACATTGATTTTGCATCTTATGCAGCATTCAAAAATATGCCACAAACCTATTCTAAGATAGTCTATTTATTGTCTTCAACATGTCAACTCCATCCACCATTGGCAATGAATTAATTGAATTAGTTTCTGTGTGTTTATTTGATGTCATAGAACATCTTTCCCTTCACGAATTAAAGCCGCATTAGATTCTTCAGCACTCGCCCATCCTCGTTTTGGATCATTTTTTTAAACCAAGCTTCACACTATTTCAGTCTAACACGGATTTTGTAAATTGGGGAACCCTCTAAACCACATGTGTCAAAGTGGCGGCCCGGGGGCCAAATTTGGCCCGCTGCATCATTTTGTGTGGCCCGGGAAAGTAAATCATGAGTGCCGACTTTCTGTTTTAGGATAAAATTAAAATGAAGAGTATAGATGTATATATTAAATTTCTTGATTTTCCCCCTTTTAAATCAATAATTATAATTTTTTAATCATTTTTTTCTGTGTTTTTAGTTCAAAAATATTTTTGTAAAATCTAAAAATATATTTTAAAAAAGCTTAAAAAAAACATTGTTTTAGATCTATAAAAAACTGAATAATCAGGGCTTTTAATCCAGTTCTTTTAATCCATTTATATAAAAAAAAATCTTAATATTATGTCTAAAATGGTCCGGCCCACGTGAAATCAAGTTGACGTTAAAGCGGCCCGCGGACCAACCCGAGTCTGACACCTTTGCCTAAACGGTACAGTTAAAACTAGAGGATATGTTTTTTTAAATCACTAAAAGCTTCAGTGGGTTTTAGGTTGACTCGTGGATCATATTTGTGCGGTAGATGATGCGGTGTTGAATATCAGTGGGTCGAAGCCGGATCTTGAAAAATAGACCCACGGTGGGCTGTACTGTAAACCCTGGAGAATGAAACCTTAGACCTAATTTCAACCTTTGACAAATGAACTTGAAGCTTTAGTGGAGTCCATTGAATTAGACTGGCTCACCAAAAAGTGAGAGAACACCATGTCCAGGTTCCACAGGATCTCGGGAGATGGCGACCCAAAGGCACTGCACAATGCTTTGACATCGCCGCCCTGCATCTCTGTTACCGTCGTGGGGGTGACCTCTACTTGAGGAACCACTGCGGGACAACGAAGGAGACGGTCTTAAGTAACCAAGTGAGAGGTGTGCATGTGGGGAAACTGTAAACCCCCCATCGATTGCTTTCTGGACTTTCAGGAAGCTCGTGCCACGTTGCTTATTCTAACGCGGTTTCACGTTACCGCAGTCAGGTGGTGTAAGCGTGGCGAAGGCTTTTGTTGCTCCGTATTCGTCCTTGCATTGCAGATCTTGACTGTCAGGTTCCTCCAGGCTCCTCAGTTTGATCCAGAGGTTCTCGCAGACGCAGTCCAGAGGATTTCCGGACAGCAGCAGTCTGAAAGGACAATACGCTAGTAGTGGGTTCCTAAACTGGGGTAAAATAAATGATTTGTTAAACTGTTACAACAGTGTGCCCAACAGCGATTACGTATATACTGGTAAATCATTGTGTCAGTTGATCAGGTCTTCGTTAGCAGAAAAGTTGCTAGTCCACTATTTCTAAAAAATTGATTTTCTTTTGCCTGACTCAGAAAACGTGCAGTTGACCTTGTCTGCGGTTGCAAAACACTGCCATCTTCAGAGAGGGTAAATGATGAGAGTGGGTGGTGAATTTAAGTTCAGCAAATTTAGGGTTTCAATACTGTATGTTAAAATGACTGGAAAATATCATCCCGGGACACTTTTTATAATACTTTGACACTAAGGACCCATAAAGAGAGCCCAAAAATGTTTTCCGTTTTTTTTTTGGTCCCAAAATACAATATATTTTGTGTACAGCACAAAAACAATATATTGTATTGGAAGATTAAAGAAACTGCCGATTATGCCGGAGGGCCCTAGCGGTGAGGTTATTAATAAATAAAACAATAATTCATTTCACGCTTTGTAGACACTGTATGTATATTTGATTTGTTCGGATGTTTTTTTTTAAGTTTTAAAACTCATTGTTAAGGTGAGATGCAAAACTGGCAGCTGGCATTTGTAGAGCTGGGCTTACAAATAGGAGATGTTGTAATTCTGAAAGATCCTCCATGAAAGCTGCGACAGATTGTTGTCTCGCAAATTCCTTAAAAAAACAGAATAAATCAATTAGGCCAATTGTACATATAAAGCAGTAAAGTACATTAATATATTTGTGTGTATGTATATAGGGAAAACATATATCTTATATGTTTTGAATAAAATGACCATAGAAGAAGGAAAAATGTGTTTTAAAGGCTTTGTTTATGGATGCAACTGTATCTGAAGAAATGTCTATCCGATACAGGCTGGTGTAAAATGCAATGTATCACTAGATTCTGTGGCTACACTGTAACAAATAGAACTTCTTATGCTAACTGAAGGTTTTAAGTAAGCACAATTCAAATTTGTTAGTGGAATTTGAAATTTCAAGTCAACATGATTGACTTGTTTTTGATGATAAACTTGCAAACTTAAGTTATCGCTAAACTTTTTTTGTTTTTACCCCATTTATATTAAGTAAGCAGGATGTAGCATTTTAATTGACCAGGATTTATATTAAATAAGCAGAATGAAAATTTTCAAAACACCTGGACTTCGCATTTCAAGTCAACACTATCTTTTCAAGTTTCGCTTACTCAGGAATATGTTTTCCCTCAAAACTTGATAATACAAATAAGCACAACTCATTTTATTAAGTTAACACAAGTTTTTGACAATTTGAGTTGGAGTTACTTAAAATCTTAAATTTGCATAATTTATGAGAAGTTCTGCGTAGTCAGTGGTGGTCTGTCAGGCCCTGGAAGGCCCTCTCTGCTGGTCTAAAAAAAATACCTGTATAATAGACTGATGTTAATCATATTCTGTACATGAATACTTATTATAAATAATTCCGAATTATTTGTCAACTTTCTTTCATTGCTTTTCCTCTGGTTGTGCTGCAAAAAAGCAATAGCAATACCACAAGTAATAACAATGAAAACACTAGTGGTATTTTTGGGAAAGGTTTTCAAAATAACGATAGAATGTATTGTACTACATGGTTGCAAAAGTAGTGGTTGAAATAACAGTAGTACTAGAATTAGTGGCATTGGCATTGGCTTTACATCATTAACTGACTCAAGGAATGCAATGCTATAAATGGTCTCAATTCAACTAATGGATGTTCCATTAGCTCCCAATTAGCGCAAATTTTGACTATAGCTATTCATATATCAGTGAATGTTTGAAATTGTTTAAACAAGTTGCCTTAAAATGGAGTGCAAGAGGTCTTACACAAATTGCAGTCTTGTGTTGTTGTAAAATGCATCCGGGGATATGGATGTTAATCTGGTCCTGGTCACTGTTCTGTAGGGAAAAGAAGCACTTTGGTGAAAAAGATGATTTCAAAACAATCTCGTACAGTTGCAGAATACAGTTATATTGCTTGAGAAATTCACTTGAAAGCACACACTTAACTCAAAATACTTGTTATCAAAACCATTTTTCGTTTTCATGAGTAAAAGTGCCATTATTTTGTTAAATCCTACCCCTCAAAAAACAATTTATATATATATAGTTTATATATACTGAGTGTATGAAAGGAAAAACATGTTATAGTATTATATGTTATACACATATGGAGTTATGGAGTGTATAAATAAAAAAAGGATGCAAACACAGTCAATCTTGATTTAATCTAATTTAGTGTGCTTAATACGCTACTTCATGTAGATCTGGCTTGGCTAGCACTGAATAATAGCATGCCCGGACGTTTGGTCGCCGGACGTTTGGTCGCCGGACGTTTGGTCGCCCGACGTTTGGTCGCCCGGACGTTTGGTCGCCCGGACGTTTGGTCGCCGGACGTTTGGTCGCCCCGGGGGAATATAATTTTGGGAGCTGGTTTCAACTGTAGATATTTAGATATTAAACTCTCTCTCTCTCATGAATATAATTTTGAGAGCTGTTTTCAACAGTAGATATTTAGATGTTAAACTCTCTCTCATGAATATAATTTTGAGAGCTGGTTTCAACAGTAAACTCTGTCATGTTGTCAAACATCCGGCGACCAAACGTCCGGCGACCAAACGTCCGAGTACCGAATAATAGTCATACAGAAATTAATCTTAGAAAAAACAATACTTCCACTATTCCTCAGCAGTTTTTTGTCCCATCAGTCATTTTCTGTATCTTCATGTTTTTTTTCAAGGAATTGGGGGTTTGGATGTTTTAAAAGACTAGCTACTACTCACTAATTGCCCTAAATTGGGTTTCCTGCCATCTTAGTATCAGGCTCGTATATCAGGATTCCATTCAGAAATCGATTTTAAAAAATTGTTTGTATCTTTAAAAAAAATCTCCTGATTGTGGTCATTTTAATATAAAGTTGCAGCTTGATAAGTAGTGATATAATAAAAATGTAGTTTTGTGAAACGGGTTAATCCTCTTGGGATGGAATACCAGTTAGCCATCTAAAGGGGAACTTTGTTTAAACTGCTTTTACTTTGGAATCCCAGGTCGACTCCAAATCAAGAAAATATGAGTTTTTATTTCGTTTTATTTCTTGGTTGGAATAGCAAGGTGCAACACAGACGTGAAACATTTTAAAAGTTAAACCACGGATACTTTCAGTTTTTAAGAACTGGAAACTCGTTCAGGTACACAAAAAGCTGTTGGTCACTTAAATGCAACAAAGATGTGAAGCAATTCTTGGACCAAAACTAAATATAGTTGAACAATGAAAAGATTCCGCACCTTTGGTCAGTTTAGTCACCATAGGTTTGAATTCTAGATAAATTCTATGCAACACAAATGTGAAGGGGGACTCACAACTACAACGCTTTTACTACAATTCAACTCTGTACAAGACATTAGAGCAGTGGTGTCAGACTGGGTTGGTTCGCGGGCCGCATTAATGTCAACTCGATTTCCTGTGGGCCGGACCATTTTAGATATAATATTTAGATTTTTTTTATAAATGGATCAAAATAACTGGATTAAAATCCCTGAATATTCATTTTTTATAGATCTAAAACAATGTTTATTTTAGCTTTTTTTTAAATATATTTTTAGATTTTACAAAATAATTTTTGAACTAAAAACACAGAAAAAATGGATTAAAAAATTACAATTATTCATTTAAAAGGGGGAAAATCAGGAAATTTAATATACATCTGTACTCTTCATTTGAATTTGATCCTGAAACAGAAAGTCGGCACTCATGATTTACTTTCCCGGGCCACACAAAATGATGCAGCAGGCCAGATTTGGCCCCCGGGCCGCCACTTTGACACATTCATTAGAGGATAGCTAAATTTTCACAAGATTTCCTGCCAACGTTCACCTTTAGAAGATGAGGTTGACTCTGGGTTTGGAAGACAACACTTTTATGATAAAAACACGTGCGATACTTACAGGTTTCGGAGGTTTATGTAATGCCTCAGACTGTTGTCGTTCAGCTCAAACAGCCTGTTTTGGTTGGCGATGTATCTGTCAGGAAACAGATAATGAGGAATCATTAAGGAAGTTGTGCTTTCTTGCGCTAACATATCCTGCGAGAGAAGAGATACAGAGAAGACACCCAAGAGTAGTCGCCATTCAATCGTAGGGACACATGGACAAACAGGATTTCATACTTGTATTCACAACTATGGACAATTTGGAGTGTTTTTGTATGCTAGTAGGTGGTGTGAATACTCTTCAAGGAACCTAAGGGTTCGCCTTGGACTGGTCGCAAACCAATCACTGGGCACATATAGGGGACAACACTTATACTAAACACTCATGTTGATATCTATGAATAACACTTTGTTGCAGATTTCAGTTTTTTTTTGTTTGTTCCTGATTTATTGTCACTTTGCGTTGCTTGGATCCCAACTAAATGGAAAACCATCACAAAACAGCTAAAATTAGTGCTAAAATTAGAAGCCATATTCAAAATTTCCCATTTTATGTCCTAGTTATGGAGAATTATTTATTTTAAATTATATCATTTTTTGTGTTTCGACTCATACTAAGTCTATGGAATAAATAGGAAAACGTACAGATATGTATTTAAAAGAATTATACAGCACATTAAAGAAAATTTGAATTTAAGATATAAAAGTCGTAACAGTAAAGCCAAACTTTTGGGGGGAAATGCATACGTGACGAAACAAAGAAAGATACCACAACAAAGTACATGTTAAATGGTTTGATTAATAGTGTACAATCAATTTAAGATGGGAAGGGGGTCGTACAATGACATGATTTGAACTATGACTGCCAAATACTCATATCAGAATTGAATAATGCACCTTAAAATGTATTCTACACTTAAGAAAGACTTTATTTCACCTCCATGGGAAAAGGAATTCTCATTTCAGGCGTGTAGTGTTGCAGAAATGTTACAAAATGATTCTCTTTTAGCAGTCAGAACATGTGTTTGACCATGTGAATTGCCCAAATTTAGCTTCTACGCACCTGTATATGTGCAATCTGCCAAGATTTGGTAAAGGGGGCTCACATTAGCACCCCTTTTTATAAACAGCACCTAAAACCAGGCCTGGACATTTGTTTGTGTGTGTGTGTGTGTGTGTGTGTGTGCGTGCGTTACATGGAATTCTCTTTAAATGAAAATAAACGTGCACGAGCCTTACGCCGTTCGGTGTTGGTGATACGTAAACACGCGCGCCCACACGCACACGCAGCACGATTCGACTGTTATGTTGAAATGATATGTGTGATGATATTAGGAGGTCGGGGGATGGGGTGGTGGGGGGGTGGTCCGCGTAGTTGCAAGACCACCATCATCCTTTCAACATCTCATTATACCGTCGTCAGGTTGACACGGCCGCTCGCGCGCACGCACGCACGCGCGCGGACTCACTTACATGTCGGTGATGTTTTCCATGTCGTCCAACGTGAGCAAGGGGAAATCCTCCAGGCTCGGTGCCGCTCCATCGACGCACGAGATCCGCGACACGGTGCAGGTGCAGGCGGCGGGGCAGGCGGCGCTCAGCCCCCGCAGTCCACGGAGCGCCAGTAGAAGGAATCCGAGTCGAGCAATGCCATGCCAGTCCATGTCTCTAGCACAAAAAAACAAGTAGGAAAAAAAAACCCCAAAAAATCCTAAACAGCGCACCTATCGTCTTATTCCTCCCTAAACCCCCTCAACCCACCCACCCCCCTTTTTTGTGAGGTAAAATGTCTCAATCGGGTGAAATCCCTCGCTGTTGAATCTCAAATCCGCGTCGGAGAGGTCTCGTCGCAGGAGGAGGGGGAAGAGGGGGGGTGGATCAGGGTGCCATGGAGCGGCCTTGGCGTGTCTGCAGAGCCGCGATCGCGCACGACACGCTCGCCGCCGTTCGTGGAGGTGTCAAGTGCTCCAGCAGCAGCAGTAGATGATGATGAGGAGGAGGATGATGATGCTGTCTCACTCCTCCGGAGCCCGCATGCCTCCCCCAACCCCTTCTTCACTCTTTTTTCTGCCTTGTAAAAACAAATATGACGTGTTCCAGATGTTTGGAGATCAATAGGCATGCAGGAAGGCTAGATGAACGGACTCCACTCCCTCCTACCATCCTTCCTTCCTCTCTCTCCCTCCCTCACCTCTCCTCTCCCTTCGTTGCCGCCCCCTCCCCACACACGAGGTGATGCAGGGAGGACAATGACTACCTGCATCGTCAACCCCTCCTCACACCCCATTATTTAGTTAGCCCAAAAGTAAGTGATAATAATACAAACTTTTAAAGCCTTTCGTAAAACCGGAGGATGCTTTACAAGCAGTGGCGGTACTAATGGGAATAGAGCCCGGGTGCGACGAGTGTCAACGGGCCCCTTAAATAGATGCGTTGTATCTAACACCGGGTAATTGCCCCGCATCTCACCCAACCAACCCTCCTTTATACTCTAAAATCAGCCCTCCTAGAGGCCACGGCCGGGTTCAGGACCCCTAGGACCCCGAGTTCTGACACTGTTTAAGTTGACAATTTGACATACACAAAGACATTTGGGGGCGGCCTCAGAGTAGGGGACCTGGGTTCAAATCCAGGCCGGTCCACCTGTGTGGAGTTTGCATGTTCTCCCCGGGCCTGCGTGGGTTTTCCCCTGGGTTTCCTCTCACATTCCAAAGACATGCATGGTAGGCTGATTGGACACTCTAAATTGGCCCTAGGTATGAATGTGAGCGTGAATGCTTGTCCGTCTACTCGTGCCCTGTGATTGGCTGGCCACATATTCAGGTTGTACCCTGCTTCTGGTCCGAAGTCAACTGAGATAGGCTTCAGCACCCCCCGCGACCCTAGTGAGGATAAAGCGGTTCAGAAAATGAGATCAAAGAAAGACAATTGGATGAAGACACAATCAATAAACAGACACTTTCACTTTTTTAGCATTTTAGCAGGTGGGAAAATATTTAATGAAAGTTTCCACACAAAACTCAAAGATTTACAAAATTGCCTTAGACTTAGATGAATTTGCCTATTAACAAAACAAATGTGGGAATTGAGCTAGATCTTCATTTAGTTCGTTGGCTAAAGCCTTGTCCTGGAAAACTGAGTAAATATTTGTATACACGCAGGTAAACACACAACTTAAAAATTTAAAATGTTACACACTCAGAAACAACTTGACGAACAAAGGCAGACAAATTGGGAACTCACTGCTGATTAAGTTATTTTTGAAATATTGTAAAATTATCATTCTCTTCTGGAATTCTATAGTGGTCATGACAGCTGTTTTTTTTGGCCCAATACTCAAAACATCAAAAGACCCAAGCACCAACATCCATCCATCTTCTTCTGCTTTATCTGAGGTCCAGTCATTGGGACAACAGCCTAAGAGAGGAAGTCTGGACTTCCTTTTGTCCATTAACTTCATCTAGCTCCTCCAGGGGGACCAAATTCCAACACCAATACATTAACAGTATGTAGGGTCATGTTCAAAATTATTCAACCTCCATTGCAGTATAGTATTGTAGTAAGACATTTATTTTTGTTATGTAATTTGTAATCAGATTAATATTTGCTAGATTAACACAAAACTTTGTTGATATTATATTTAATTCATAATATATTTGATCAGAACACAGCTGCATACATTTGATAAATTATGAAATTTCATTTAATGCGGCCCACACAAGAACCTTAAGTGCAGCCTGTATTGGACTTCTCATTTTTAACTGTAGATGGAGCTAGTCTCTTAAATAGTGTTTCTCCATTAGCTGAGGAGTGAAAACCTAACATCATGTTTCAGTGTATTGTTTTACAAAAAGGTTCTCTCTTTGTCTCAAAAGTTTTCAAAAGCTTTATACTTTCACACCCTCTTTTTAATTCACGCATCCTTTCATCCATTGCTTAGGGCACATGTGTCAAAGTGGCGGCCCGGGGGCCAAATCTGTCCCGCCGCATCATTTTGTGTGGCCCGGGAAAGTAAATCATGAGTGCCGACTTTCTGTTTTAGGATCAAATTAAAATGAAGAGTATAGAAGTATATTAAATTTCCTGATTTTCCCCCTTTTATATCAATAATTTTAATTTTTTAATCATTTTTTTCTGTGTTTTTAGTTCAAAAATCATTTTGTAAAATCTAAAATTATATTAAAAAAGCTAAAATAAACATTGTTTTAGATCTATATAAAAACTGAATATTCAGGGCTTTTAATCCAGTTCTTTTAATCCATTTATATTAAAAAAAATCTAAATATTATATCTAAAATGGTCCGGCCCACATGAAATCGAGTTGACGTTAATGCGGCCCATGAACCAACCCGAGTCTGACACCCTTGGCTTAGGTGACCATTTTCTTTTTTTGCTTTATTCCTTCATTCTAATTTCCCACCATCATTGCCTTGATTCCCTCCCCCCACAACTATTTTTATTCTTTCCTTCATCATCTTCTCTCTTTCAGTCTTTCCATCTTTCCATTATTTGAACATACTAATCCCCTTCCTTACCTCCTCTTTCTGCCAATGACGTCCATTTTCTTCTCTTCCTTTCCTTTCTGTGTTTGTCCTCCCTCAGACCTGATTTTCATTTATGCTTCTTCAGGTCAGCTCCTGCTTAATTTGCTTAATGCTAATTTTCTTCCTTTCCTGTTTCCTTTCTTCCTGTATTTTTTTTTAGTATTCACAGATCCTGACATCTTTTGACTTGTTTTCCTGCCTTTCTGCACTGCTTTCCATTTATTTATTTTTCTCACCCACATTTATGTTTCCTTGCTTTCTCTTGTGTATTTCCATACATATATACACTAACCACCTCCCATACAGCAATCAAACAAAGTTGTTCTACTATACACAACACATTGGGCCAACACACACACAGACACACACAGACACACACACACACACACACACACACACACACACACACACACACACACACACACACACACACACACACACACACACACACACGATGTGACGTCCACAGTTGACGCACAAGACCAGATGCCCCCATAAAGAATTCTACTACTACAAATTTGATTATAATAATAATTATTTATCTTTACCAACCTAAGTCTAGGCAGCCTCTATGCATGGACCGAAGGATTATATTACTACATGGATTGCAATTTTTCATTTTTAGTTCCTTAAACAGAAGGGCACAATTGAAAGAAAGATTGTGATTATAACCACAGAGCAGGAAATGGCAATTATAGGGAGAGGAGAGGAATGACTCAAATGTCTATGCAAAACTCAAATTTACTAGGGTGTAAGCAGATGTTGATTTCAATGACTATTGTTGTCCACGAGGTGGCAATGTAACGCCACAAACAATTGCCCCGTTTGCTTTGCGTTTAAAGTTTAAGTGCGAGTCATTTCTCTCAACGCTTTTTAGTAATAATTATTTAGCATTTGTTCATTCTGTTTTACACATGAAATCGAAAGCCTATTTTGCAATGTTTTATGATGGCGATTGGTTTCACAAATAAATTGCAACCTTTTTAACGGATATTGGATAAATGCTGCAGATGTATTCAGCATATTTGCTAAATTGTACTCTTAATAAGTGTGCCTTTCTAACCACGATTGTTCTTGTTAATAAAAAAATGCATTATAAATAAAAATCAATATGTACTCATAAATATTTATTATTTAACAAGATTTGGCAGCAATAACATACATTTAGTGTTATGTTGTCGATCATGTACATTTATATTTTTGAATTATAATTCAAATATAATACATTTATATTAATTTGTAATTTGCTTTCAGCACTGCCGATGTGGATCACATTGGGAAATTAGTATTACAATCAGCTATATAAGATAGTTTAAAGCCTCAATGAATGTATATATAAATATGAATCAGATCATTAAGACAAATATAAATACAATGATGTTACATTTTAGGAATGAATCATAAGTAAAAGCATTATATTCTAATATATATATACATATGGGCATCGTGTTCTTATTATATATATATATATATATATATATATATATATATAAATACACATATACATACATATATATATACACACATATATAAAACAAAAAATATATTGACATTTCAGTATGTATAATGAATAAATCTAAATATTTATGTCACAATTACATCAAACGAAATGTAAAAAAAAAAAAATTAAAAAAAATCAATTGCAAAACAACAAGCATCCCCAGTTTTTTTTTCTGAAATACGTTGCAAAGCTACTAGAAATAGTATTTTGTGGGATGCCAAGAATGAGTGTGATCATATTGGATTGGGGATGGCCATCACGAATCGGGACACACACACATAAACACATGACGGGATTACAGAGTGTCACCATGGTGATTTTTTTCCCTTTAACAAGCACTGCATGCCATGTCACTTGCTGTCATGGTTTCAGATGAAAGTATATACACGCCTGACCCTACCTACCCTTCGTCCATGCCTTCCCAAGAAATACCAAGAACCGAATTAAAATGGTTGCCATGGTAACCTCAGAATAGAGGAGTAGAGTAAAACAATAGTCAGCATGTGAAGGTGCGAGGAAATTTGCAAGGGCGCAGAAAGAGACTTGATTGGATCCAAAATAAGGACTGGCGTGTTACATTTTGTCCCAAATGAAATGTAGAAATCATGTCAATTGATCCATATCGAGGTCATACTGCGGCCATTGTGCAATAATTTTACTCTACGAGGAATATGCATATTTAAATCAAATTATCGTCCCTGCAACCTACAGGCGGATTTGTCACCTAAATGCTCGTAACCTAGTGCTAACAATACTTCCACACCAGGGGTGCCTATTACATAGATCGTGATCTACCGGTAGATCTAGAAGCCTCTCTCTTAGGTAATATACTTGACTATATAGTTAATTAATCACCCCCGATGGAAAATAAGTAAAAAAACAGGCTCGGCAGATCAATAAATACTGGTTTATGCTACATATCTGCCAAGTTCCAAGACGATCTCTTCATAAATGATGGAGGAGTAGGACTTCAAAGTTAATTATTATAGCTCCCCGCATCATCGTGCATATTTTATAGACTTTGCCCTTGGCTACACTAAAAAAAAGCCCCCCGAGAGGTCTGGGCTCAGGTGCCAGCATACCCCAAAACTCCAATTGAAGTTTTCTATGAAAAACCCTGGCGCATTTGGCCTCACGGTTCTGGGGTTCGAGGGTTTGATCCCAGGTCGGTCCTCACTGTGTGGAGTTTGCGTGCTCTCCCCAGAGTTGCGAGGGTTTTGTTCGGGTACTCTGGTTTCCTCCTGCATCCCCAAAACATGTTTGGTAGGCTGGTTGAACACTCTAAATTGCCCCTTGGTATGGAATTTTGAGTGTGGATGGTGGTCCGTGCGATTGTCTGGCCAACAATTCAAGGAAGGTGTCCCCCGCCTTGTGCACATAGTTAGCTGTGATAGGCTTCAGCACCACCCGCGATTCTTGTGAGGATAAGCGGTTCGGAAAATGAATATGAAAAGCGGCCCGGCGGGGGCGAGTGGTTAGCGTGTCAGCCTCACAGCTCTGAGGTGCTGGGTTCGAGTCCAGGTCGGTCTACCTGTGTGGAGTTTGCATGTTCTCCCCAGGCCTGAGTGGGTTTCCTCCGGGTACTCCGGTTTCCTCCCACATTCCAAAAACATGCATGGTAGGCTGATTGATTGGACACTCTAAATTGCCCCTAGGTATTAGTGTGAGTGTGCGTGGTTGTCCGTCTCCTTGTGCCCTGCGATTGGCTGGCCACCAATTCAGGGTGTCCCCCGACTCTGGCCCGCAGACAACTGGGATTGGCTCCAGCGACCCCCGCGACCCTAATGAGGATAAAACGGTTCAGAAAATGAGATGAGATGAAAAACACACGTGTATCCATGTTGCGAGGCATTCACAACAGTAGGTATATAGACCTTACAGTCCACACCTAGGGAAAAATAATGTCCTGAATATATGTAGTTTGATAAACTGTAACGCATTGCCCGATGAGGGCGGTGATACGTTCACGGCTGTTCGTCCCCGCTCGTCGACGCTGTGGCGTATGACATCGCAAGCACACCATTTTACCACCGCGTCTCCATGCTGTAAAAAAACAGCATTTTTTTCCTCCTAGGGAGCAGATTAACGTGGTGGACGGAGGTTCGTCGCAAGTATTGACGTCTTTTCATCATTTTGGGGGGTTCTTAATTTTCGCAGACATTGACATTAAATATCAAGTGTAAAAGAAGGATGTTTATGCCATCGGCCACTGATACGTGTGCGCCGTCCATATAGCTAAATGGACACGCCTCGCAAGCAGTTAGCTTAGCGGATAGCATCACAAAGTCACGTCAACTTGACGGATACAAGATCTGTCTTTGTCTCCCTGTCCTTCAGACCAATGAAATCTCGGCGCTACTTAATGGTCATCAGATCCACCTACTTAGTCAATTTAGAATTTCATTTATTTAATTAACTCATGGTTATCGGTGCGCTTGTTTTGACTCCACAAGTGAGCCTTAATGTCGGGAGGGGCGTGGCGTCTTTTTCATGGGTGCAGACCGTGCAGAAACAGTGGGTCGACTGTATGTTTGTGGGTGGATTATGTAATAAAATGAGGTAGGTCAGTGTTTCCCAGACGGTATTTATGTATCCAATGTAAATATGTTACGGTAGATCCAACGGCGCAACACCAAACAAAAAAATCACCAATTGTATACAGACTAGTTACGTGGACTAATTTAATAGGCAGTGGCTCCTTAGCTGGTAACCGGTCAAATAGTCCCCGGGGCTACTTAGCCGGTAACCGGTCAAATAGTCTATATGGCCCCATATGGCTATTTAGCCGGTAAGAATTCTGTGTGGGGTAAATAGTAAGAAACTATGGCGATGGAGCCACTGCCTAAATAATAGTCATTAAATCCCTATTCACCTAATGTTAAAATCTATCAATTGGCAATAACCCATCAAATTTAAAAAAGATTGGTTGAATGGTTTAGAAAATCCCCTATTCACTCAATGTTAAATAATAGGTTACCGGCTAAATAGCCCCTGGGACTATTTGACCGGTTACCGGCTAAGGAGCCACTGCCAATTTAATAAGTTAGTCACCGATTGGCAGATCAATTTTCGAGGATGTGACAGCTACACAACATTTTCTTGGCAATTTTAAAGGCAGTGTTATTTATTTGCATAAATTTGCTATTCATGTTTGCATACCTGTCAACCTCGGCCAATTGCTCCCCTTATCAATGATTGCAATTCCCCTTATTAAGCGATAATAAACCGTAGAAATGCAACTCCTACCAGTGAAGGAGACGATCCAGATTAGAGCCGTAAAATTTATCAAAGGAGAATTGAACAACAATTATATAAAGATTTTGGTGACTAAAAAATGTAGGCTTCTTAGGTAATTTCTTAGAACACATCAAAGGCACGCATCGATTGTAACGTGATTTTTTTTTTTTGTATTTACACTTCGTGTTTTTTGGTCTGGTGTCGCAGGTACAAAATATAATGGAAGTGCAAATTGAACAGCAGGACGAGGATCTCACATTCAGCGCCACAGATACCAATGGTAAGAGGAGTACCGTACAGTATACACTAGACCTGGGCAATAAAGCGATAACGGGAATTATCATCAAATCATTTTTGTCAACCGGTGTTGGTTAGCACGTCGACCTCACAGTTCTGGGGTCCTGGGTTCGATCCCAGGTCGGTCCTACTGTGTGAAGTTTGCATGTTCTCCCCAGGTTTGTGTGGGTTTTCTTAGGGTACTCCAGTTTCCTCCCACAGTCCAAAAAACATGCTTGGTATGCTGGTTGAATACTCTAAATCAGCAGTCTCCACCCTATTTCTGACTGCGGACCAGTAAAACTCTTTCTATTTTCTTGCGGACCGGTTAATGGGGAGGGCGATAACTTATTACAAAATTGTGCGGGAGTGGGGTCGATGCAGAAACGACGTCCACGACGGCAAAACAAAACAAAATAAAACAAAAACAAGTCCCAAGCATAATAGCAATTATTTAACATTATTCTAACAACTTTTCTCATTTCCAGTAGGAGGGCGAGATTGAAAACGTTAATATTTATTACTCTGACGGCCTGGCACCAAGTAGTTTGAGGACCGGTACTGCTCCACGGGCCGGTGGTTGGGAACCCCTATTAGTGTGAGCGTGAATAGTTGTCCTTCTCCTCGTGCCCTGCGATTGGGTGGCCACCAATTCAGGGTAGGCTGGGATAGCCCCCCCGCGACCCTTGTGAAAATAAGCAGTTCAAAAAAGGAATGAATGACTATATAAATCTATAGTAAGTATTAAAGTAATTGGTTACTATTGACCGGCACTTTAACTCAGACGGTTAGCTCGTTTGATTGCTGCCAGACCCCCAGTCAAATTGGCTTGGACCTCCATCGCCGTAATGACAGTGAAGCATGGTTATTCAATGCTAGCCTTCACGGTTGAAATGGATTTTGTATCTTTAACTGTCACTCTCAGTGAATGAGTTAAAGGCTATAAACAAAAAAATAATCCTGAAGTACAAGTACAAATTATGTATAATAATTTTTGAGTTTAAAACATGAGGAAAAATTACTAGTCTGAAATATACTATTGACTGCATGTTCTTAGTCGCAGTTACAGCAGCAGTATATACATTTACACTACTGAAACAACCTTTGCAGAAGTTATAAAAAGATGAAAAATGTAACAGGATGTAAGCTTCTTTAGTGGGTCATATTCAATTGAGAATTAAAAATTTGCTTCGTTCCAATAAATACTGGGCAGCGGGCAATAGTTTGGACACCTGGTTTAGTCTAACAGACTACAGTTATCATTGTGACAGTTAGTTTTCTTTAATGGAATGAGCTGTCGCTTGGGTACACCCATAAAGACATTAAAACCATTTTAACTCAGAAACAGCAGTTCAATCACAATACTGTATTTACTGTGTATGTAACATGGGAATATTGTAAGACAAAATGTTGCAATGCCTGGTGTGGATGGTTTAAAAGCTAACTGGTCAAATCTAAGCCTCTCTTCTCACACAAGATCACTTTTTAGATCTAAATTTTTGTGTTTCTACCTATACACCAGATTTTTCATCAGCCAAAACATCATAAGTTATACGTCTGCGATGCTTTCCTTTTGCTAGGTAAACGTCCCGCAGAGGACATGGACGAGGAGCACGCCTTCAAGCGCTGCCGCAATGCTGATGAACTGTTGGAACTGCGTGTTCTTCTCCAGAGCAAAGTAAAGAAGCCATGTGTCAGTTTAGTTTTTCTGTCCTTTTCTGTCAATAAAACCTCCCTCTTTTGTTTTGTTTTCACAGAACGCAGGTGCTGTTATCGGAAAAGGCGGGAAGAACATAAAAGCTCTCCGCAACGACGTGAGTAAACAATTGAAATGTTCAATGATTTATTTTTTATGAGGTATTCCATCAGCAAATCCTAATCGTAACCTTGGAATGCATTGATATTTTATCTGTTAAAATGTAGGGATGGGCAAAATAAAATACTCAAGCATTGCATTGTGAAACTCTCCCTGGTTGTTCTCAGCACTTAGGACACCCTGTATTTTGAATTTCTTGAGTCATAAAACTTGTCTAAAATGTTCTTTTTTTTCTCCCCTAAACTCTGCAAGTTATTCTGATGAAATAGTTTTTTATTGTAATCATGACCTCAGAAAAAAATATTTAAAACTTTTGATTCTTGATTTTTTTAACCCTCTGTCGCATTGTCAAGTGCGTTCTTCACAAAATGTTGCAAAAGTTACTCGTATAGTGGAACCTGCATATTTACAATTGACACTCAGTTAAAAGAGAGAGCAACTAAGACGTGTCTCATTACCAAAAAAGCACCAAATTAATGCATAGTTTTGGCAGGTGTCTTTGTGTAGAAAGACTCAACTTAATGAGCAGCTCTGGCAGGTCATTTATTTTAGGCGAGGCTGTCTGCACCACATTTAAAATCCTAATGATTGTTAAAAGAGTCAGAAATGCGTGTTCAAAAAGATCTGAGTATTGCACTGAGTACATTGCGATGTCGCAGTACAAACGAGACATTCTAGACGAAATAATCTAGTTTTAAATTGATTTTCGGATTAAAAAAGGCCAATACTGATATACATTGGCGCTGATAATAGGCCCGAACGATAATTGGCTCTGTATTATTGACTACCTTTTCACTAGACAGCAAACTATTAGACACTGTGTCATTAGTCCATTTCAACGGATTACCCAGAATTCATCAGGGCTAGTTTCACACCCCACTTGAAATGTCTATGTGTGTGTGTGTACCCCACTTTGGCAATCGCTATCTTTTTTCAATGATTATGCCCATCCTTATATGCAATACTACTTTTAAAGATTTTAATAGTTGGCCCAAAAATACATGGCTACCTTTTTTTTAAAATGTCACTGACATGTTTAATGTGATGCATGAGAAAATCCAGTGGCAAACATTGTGGCCATTTCTTGATCATCGGGGGGCATTTTCCTGTTCATTTCACATTTTGCCTCAAAACGTCAAAGTTCAGCGTGCATTCAATTAAAGATGTATTCCTTCTCCCCCCTCTTCCCCCCTTGTCCTTTCTTTGTTTTTTTAATGTTTTATTTTTTTTGTGAATTTTTTGGTCACCTTCTGCCCGTTGCCCATGTACTGGACCGACATGCCCCTCCTGCGTTGGCCCAACCCAACCCCCGAACGCCCACCTGCCACACCCTGGTCGACCTTGCCCATAAACCGTGCCCCTAACACGTGATTGATTCCCCTCCCCCCGCCCAATGCTGCCCAACCACCATCACCTCCACCTCCATGCAGTACAATGCCAGTGTGTCAGTCCCAGACAGCAGTGGCCCAGAGCGGTATGTCCCAACAGTTATTGCCTCACTGCCTGATGACAACGTCATGAATAAGCTGCCTTCTGTTTTTCGCTGCTGCGTCTATATTTTATCTGAATAATTACATTGCCCCCTCCCCCCCCCCCCCCACCTCACCGGCAAATCCCCCTTATCTACCCTTCCCAACCCTTCCACATGTCCTCTTGATGTTTCTGTCCATTTCTTAAATGTATTCTCCAATTTAAATATGATATAAGATGATATTTATCTGTCCAATTCAAGTTTTACAAGAGAGGTGGACTTTTTTCCACTTAAAACACACCCGTGGAACACTTACTCACCTTAGCCACCACCACATCTCTCTCCCGCGTTGCACTCATGATGTCTTCCGTTTTCGCTCATCCATTTAATGTCGCCTTGCAACTCCCATAACCCCCATCAGCTATTAACTTGTCGATTACTTTGCACTATTAGCGATGACTCATGATGGCGTTGACCCAAATTATCAGTGCTATATACTAGATCATTAAATAACAAATTAAGGTGTGAAAATACAAATTTATCCGGAAAGGGAGCAAAGGGGCCTAAAACTGGTGTGTCCAAAAAACAATCCACGAGCCAACTCCAGCCCGTTGCCTTGTTTTTATTGGCCTGCAGCATTTAATGAAAATACAGTGGTACCTCGACATACGATTGTAATCCGTTCCGAAACTGAGATCGTATGTCAAGCTTTTCGTAACTCGAGCGAACGTTTCCCATTGAAATAAATTGAAAACAAATTAATTCGTTCCAACCCTCTGAAAAAACACCAAAAACGGGATATTGGATTGGAAAAAATGTTTTATTTCTTCTAATTTGCCATATATTGACAAAGTAATACATACCGAGTGGTTTAATAGTAATAAAATGTGTTTAATAGAAGTAAAATTAGACGCATTTCGCGGAGGGTAGAGACAACGACACACACGGAGGTGGAGGGGTGTTCGGGGGGACTTTATCCACGGCACTCGTAAATGAACAAACACATTTAAATTAACTTGGATAAATATATACAGACACACTTAAACATACGTTTAATGTAACTTTACACAAAACTGAATTCTAATTTTGTTTTAATCTTTTGTTACCTTCGTTTTCCGGGTTAGCGGTTTGCCACGCCTCCACCCTCACGTTCGCTATCGATCAACTGTTTGCTGTTGTATTTCCTTCAACATATTCCGAAAATGATGCACACACGTCCTCACAATAGGATAACGCACGACCACTTGCCAATGAGAAATAGTCTTGATTGAGCAATCGCGGGAGCTTCTTTCCTTAGAAAGAATAACAGGAAATGCAATAGCTGAGCTTACCCACGTATTGATTGTGGGTAATGAAGTTTTATTCTGAGAAAGGGTGCCATTGCCTATGAGTGTGGTGTGCACGAGTATACTTCATTACCCAGAAAGCCCTCTTTTTTGCCCGTGCATGCGCGTTGTGCGTTTCCTGGTCGAAACTCGTCTGAATAAATCGTTTAGTGCTCGTAGATATCAGTTGTATACGAAAGAGATGCGGCAAAAAAGAGCCACCTGGCTTGGTCGCATCTCGAAATTTTGATTGTATCGCAGGCGAATTATTCGATCGAAATTTTTGTCGTACCACGAGTTACCACTGTAGCATGCAATATTGGCCATACCAAAAGCTTAAATTCAGCCTACATTGCACTGCATTGCTTTAACACTAGATGTACCTACTCAAATAAATAGCGCTCTCTCATTAACAGAGGGGTCAAAACCTGACATTTTTTTAAACAAATAGGAAAAAAGTGAACTTATTTTAGTAGTGTAAATATAAATGAAGTGGTACCTCTACGCACAAAGCTAATTTGTTGCAGAAGTACTTTCGTAACCTGGATTTTCAGTAAGCAGAAGCATATTTTACATTGAATAAGCCTCGTTTGTTCCACAATCTTTAATACTTTCCCCCTGAACTCTTTAAAACTGATGAATGTACACCAATTTTTGTCAAATATGTATGCAAAACCAGAGAAAAAAGATAGGATTTTTTTAATTAAGCCATTAAAATGAAAATGCAAAGACATTTTCCAATGTGGTGGAATTGCAAGTGGCAGCCCAGTAATCATATGTACACGTACACACACTAAAATAATATTGTGCACACTTTTCAAAATTCAAGAAACAACATGTTAGACGTCCAATAATTGGAGGTTTATCGCGGTCAGTGGCAGCCAATGAGTTAACACTTGAAATATGTTTTAAAAGCTGATTTAAAAAAAAAACCTGATTCAGATTGCCCATTTACAATTAAATTTGGAGGATTTCAAGATGGCCTTGCATCCTTTAATGTTTTTCTAAAGCAACCCTCAGAGAGAAACATTTGGACACCCCTGACCTTAAAGATAGGAGATCTCCTTTAAAAAAAACAATAAGTCCAGCACCAACAACTACAGCTGAGTGAAATGTGCTAACCACTAGTATGCCAACCCAAAAGACAAAAATGTAATTCAATTCCCTCTTTTTAATAATTCTTAGACAATGAAAAATTACTCATCTGTGTCAGTGGCGCTTGCAAGCTGAGTTAGTAGTCGAGAAAAACATGAATAACATCCAGTATCTCCAGCATGTGGCAGACCTTCTAGCAGGAGGGCATTTTACCAATGCCATTACTATTTTAGCCAATCAAATGCGAGTATCCCAAATTCCCCACCCTTCTTTGCGACTTCATTAATTTTTTTAAATCAATATATTATCTTGAACTGGGAAGCCAGACAGTAAATGATCCTGTTTCAGTGCCATTGATGCTAATTAATGTCCTACCATTTGGAACTGGGAGAGTACTTCTAGTTTAAATTGGTTGAAATTGAATTCATTGGATGTCTATCGCTGTCAACGGCAGCCAATTAACAAGTGTACTCATACGACCCCTCCCCTGCTAAAAATGGCTCCGAACTTTTCGTACATCTTTGCCTTTCTTGCACCCTACTTCCTCTCCTGTCCCATTTTGTAGTGGGTAATCATGTGCATTTCCTTCCCTCATTCTGACGCCCTCCCCACACTCATCATCTCCTTGGTCACGTTGTCTCGACAGGACTTCTCAACTGGTCTAATTTTCTGTAGCACTGTGTAATGCCTGAATTCCAACTTATTCAATTTGTCTGAGCTCTTCACATCATACCATTTGAACCGGAAAGACAACTTTCAAACACTAATATGTTACATGACAATACAGTGGTACCTCTACTTACGAAATTAATTGGTTCCAGAAGTTGTTTCATAACTTGGATTTTGTGGAGCAGTATTTTAAATGTCAGTTCTCTAATGCCTTCCACGGTCCTCAAAAAAACTACCAACTAAATCCTTCAAAAATGTGTCCCAGTGTTGCATGAAAGATGTGAGAAACACAGAAAAATGAGATAAAATGATAAGAAAATGATTTAGTAATGAATTAAAATGAATAACAACCATGCAAAAACATTTTGTACTTGTGCAGGAGTACAGTGCAGTGTAAGCAGGAAGCTAACGATAGCACATAAACACATGCACAAAACCACACATCTAAACAACTTCAAATTATGAATTCAAAACCACATTGCTTTAAATAGAACTCCAAAGGAGAAACAGTCTCTCCATCTCGTAGTTCAGTACAAAAAGAACATGCCAAGGAATTGTTGCTTTTAATGTTTCCTTTTGCTTAAGTACCGTAGTGATGAGGCTTGTAGGTGGTGTGGCCTTGCAATATCAGTAAACTGCACGCCCCTTATCTTTTGTTTTTCCTGGATGGATAATAGGGCCCGCTTATTCATTTCATTCACACCAATAATGTTGATTAAAGAACTCTGTGACAACAAACGGCGGTCAAAAGAGAGTTGCGGTTGTGAAGCTTCAATGGTAACCCAGCAGAATGTCAAGCAAGACACTTTCAAAATAAATCAACGGATACAAGAAATGCATTTACGTTATGGGGGATTTCGTAGCTTGGATCTTGTTTGGATTGGATTGGATAACTTTATTCATCATGTATTCGGGAAATTTCATTGTGACAGTATTTCATATTTCGTATGTAGAGGTACTACTGTATTTGATTTATGCCCACCAGTTGAGAGTCACTCGTCTCAACCCTTTCCCCTTCCTCATAGCTGGCATTGTGTAGTGGGGCCTTGCTTAAGTTTTGTTTATGTACGTGGGTTTATATGAAAGAATTCCCCTCTTATATGGCTTCTTAGTTCTAGCCATTTGAACGCAGTCATTCCTTCCAAGATAATCCTTTCTAAGTGCATGTTAAACTGCTTGTCTAGTATTAATTGGAAATAGCAAGGTTGCAGTTTTCCAGCCATTGAGGCCTCCTCGCCCAAGCCTTTCTATACGTTTCATTGATCACATGTTTCCCTTCACTTTTCTGTGCCTTGGTGTAACATCTTGCTCTCATTTTGGCTTTCCTCACAGAATCCTAAGCGTGAATGCCAACATCGATACCATCGGAGACATTCTGCTAAAGATCATACCAACTTTGGAGGAGGTAAAAATGTATTATAAAATATATTTGAGATCTAGTGGTGTCTCAGTACCAACATTCTTACTTTGTACTGCTTACGCATAAAGTTCCCTCAGCACCAGTAGTGAAATGATACCTAGAAATAAAATAAACTACCATTAAAAGCAGTGTTATAATGACAGAGTAATTTCAATTTACAGTCTGCAGCTTGGAAGTTTTAATATTTTTGAACACAGTGCGTTTACAATGGTTAAACACCAGTGAACATTTTCTATATGCTATCCTGTTCAAAAATTGTAGGTTTTGTTCCAATGGCATCATGTTTGTCTTTAACATTAAGGCCAATAAATCCTTGGAATCAATTCTTAGACCAGGAACTGAGGCGGAACTAGTAATAACAGTGAACACATTTCATAAGAGCTTCTATTTTAGTTTGTTTATTTCACATGTGTCAAAGTGGTGGCCCGGGGGCCTAATCTGGCCCGCCGCATCATTTTGTGAGGCCCGGGAAAGTAAATCATGAGTGCCGATTTTCTGTTTTAGGATCAAATTAAAATGAGGAGTATAGATGTATTTGAAATTTCCTGATTTTCCCCCTTTTAAATCAATAATTGTAATTTTTTAATATTTTTTTCTGTTTTTAGTTCAAAAATCATTTTGTAAAATCTAAAAATATATAAAAACAAAGCTAAAATAAACACTGTTTTAGATTTATGAAAAACTGAATACTCAGGGCTTTTAATCCAGTTATTTTAATCCATTTATAAAAAAAACAAATCTAAATATTATATGTAAAATGGTCTGGCCCACGTGAAATCAAGTTGACGTTAAAGCGGCCCGCGAACCGAGTCTGACACCCTTGGTCTATTTGTTAGTACAACACTGGAAATTATTTGTAAAAATATACGATATTTAATGCTATTAAAACATCTGCCACAATTCTATTCAATTTAATCAATTCAATAAGAATTCAATTTCATTTTTTTTGTCACGCATGCAGGTTCTTGTGAAAACCAATGTGATTTATTGAGGGAATAAAGCGTGTTTATGTGAAATGAAACGTTCTTGCACATATTATAAGGAAGAAATGTAACGGAACTTGAAAGACGTGGTTTGGATTTCGGCGCAGTCCTTCAGCAATCTCGAAATTTGACTCTAACGTCTCACCTTCAATACATTGAAATTAAATAATGATTTAATACAAATAAAAAATAGTTTCATGTTTCATTTTCATTGGAAAGAGTTCATTTTTACTTTAACGTTTTAATTATTTCAATGTATCATTACAACTATCACCAGCTATGTTGAACAACTGCACTACTACACACTCTGTGTTCATTTGCATATCTCTGAAAGGCACAACTTTCCCTCATTGTTGTGTTTGTGTAACAAGTACCAGCATTACAGTGGTGTCGACTTTGATTGCGAGCTGCGCCTGTTGATCCATCAGAGCTTGGCAGGCGGCATCATCGGCGTGAAGGGCAGCAAGATCAAGGAACTGCGAGAGGTAAGCTGAGAGTCTTAGAGAGAAAATCTTTCTCAGAATTCACCATTCCACATGCTGTAGTAGCACTTTTATGACATTGTGCTTCTTCCAGCATACACAAACGACCATCAAGCTATTTCAAGACTGTTGTCCGCATTCTACGGATAGAGTTGTATCTGTGGGTGGCAAGCCAGACCGAGTGGTTGAATGTATAAAAGTCATCCTGGAATTGGTGGCTGAGGTGAGTTTTGAAGTTTATACACTTAAAATTCAGCTGCAGCTGGTCACCTAGTCAATGATATAATTCACAACCCCAGTCAAACTATTTTAAAAGGCGGTATATAATTTGGAAAATACTGTACAGTAATCCCTCGAATATCGTGGCCTCAACTTTCGCGGATTCACTACATCGTGGATTTTTTTCTGGGGGTGGGGGGATGTATTTATTTATTTATGTATTTCTAAGTTTATAAAAATGTGAAAATCCACGAAACTTTGAAGCGGAAGCCACTCTACTGTCTTCCGCTTGTTACTGCAATTTAGCACTGAAGAAAAAAATAAAAAAGGTCCTTATAATAGGGTTGATCTTACTTCATAGTTTTTCGTTTATCACGGCCATGTCTGGTCTACATTAACCACGATATTCGACGAATTACTGTACTCATTTGAAATGTACTTTTATTTATCTGTAAAGTTGTCTATTGTTAACTCCCTAATAAAAATGCTAACTGATATAAGGCAATCGTGGTTACTTTTCAGGCGCCAATCAAAGGCCGCGCCCAGCCTTATGATCCCAACTTTTACGACGAAACGTACGACTATGGTGGCTTTACCATCATGTTTGAGGAGCGGGGCCGACGGCCTGTGAGCGGCTTCCCGAGCCGAATGCGTGGCGGCTATGAGCGCCTGCCTCCCACGCGCAGCGGCCGTCCGCCGCCCCCGCCACGCCGGGATTACGACGACCTCAGCCCCAACCGGGGTCTGCTGCCGCCTCTCAGCCGGGGACGGGTGGGCAGCCGATCCCGTAACCTGCCGCTCCCACCGCCGCCGCCACCGCGAGGAGGGTAAGGACAGTGCTCTTCCTTCCATGACAGCTATTGGATTGGATAACTTTATTCATCCCGTATTCGGGAAATTTCATTGTGACAGTAGCAAGAGGGTGATTAGACAGAAGGCCGCAGAACAACAAAGCAAAAGCACAAAGTACAAAGCAAATCAAAGTAAATGGGATCGTTAAGAATCACCAAATCAAATCATTAAGACAGAAAAGCAGCAAAAACACAAAACGAGCAGGAGTGGACGGAGCTACCGCCACCGGCTGCCACTTGAACGGCACCATCTTGGTTGCGGTAGCAAACACGAATACAGACTCAGAAAGACGTTGTGAAGTTGGACAAAAACTGGAACCACACACAGGAAGTTTTCCACAAGATGGGGAACTTCTGCAGACTGTGACCGAGGTAGAGAATATGCAGAGTCACTCTTCCAAGCTTATCCGCACAGTTCCTCAGTAATCTAGAGCTGAAGACAACAGTAGCAGAGTAGAGCCCCTCGACTCCGTTGCTGGTAAGCGCCGACAGCTCTTCCATCTTATCCCATGATGGAATGGTTGGTCAGAAGCGCTGCTTCTTCTCCCGGCACTTTTGTCCAGCTCCGAATTTCCAGCGGCATTGAGGTGTTGCTCTTTCTGCTGTGTATTGTTACGGCTAGTCCCATGTGTATGACAGCGTAGGCATGGCTGAATGGTTCCAAAAAAGGAGTAGCAGAAAGAAGCCAGGCTAACGGAACAAGGAAAGTTGTAAAACATTAAAGTAAAAATTATAAAGTGCAAAGTAAAGTAAAAAGGAATGTATTAAGAAATATTAAAATGTAATTAAAAAAAGATAGAAGAGCTGTAAAACACGAAAAACATAAAAGTGGACAGAGCTACTGCCACTGGCTGCCACGTGAACGGCACCATCTTGGATCTTCTAATATATCTTATATTGCACCGAGGGGTCCAAACAAGTTTTTAATTGTCTTAATTCAACTCATTTTGACAGCGTTTTAAAAATGCAACTTTGTTTATTATTTTAGTATTTCTTCAATTTCTTAGGGATAGTGTTTCCCAACCAGTGCCGTGGGAAATTACCTGCCAAGAAGGCATAAATTATAATATTCTGGGAGGAATAATAATGTAATATTGCACGATTAAAATTGAAATATAACGAACAATAACTACATGTTGTAATATTACAAGATTCAATTCGTAATACAGTCATACTTCTACGTACTTGCGAAATTAATTGGTTCCAGAACTTGTTTCGTAACTTAGATTTTTTTTCAAATAGAGCAGTACTTTATATGTAAATTCTTGAACTAAATTCTTTAAAAATGTTCAAAGTCTCCCAATTTTAGATGAAAGATGTGGGAACACAAAAATGAGAGAAAATGATTTATTATTGTGTCAAAATGAATATGAATTATACTGGTTTTATTTTTTTTATCAAATATATTTTCATTTTTTATATTTCTTATTTTCTGTTGGCTTTCATTTGTAATTTTGTGTCGATTTATGGATTTTATTTTTAAATGGTTTTGAGATAATACTTTTTAAAACTCTAAAAACCCTTTTTGCTTACAGAGACAGATTTTCCCACGGCAGCTATCATGATGACAGACCAAGGTGAGGTCCGAAATGTTAACTTGCACCTTTTTTACTGCCTATTGTTGCGTCCGTATTAATTAGCCACGTGGGATCTGTCTTCGGCCAATTCCACTCACTTAGGTTCTCCCTTTGGTTACATTGTCTGTAAATATAATATGTATTTGAGCTATACCCAGCTCCACATTGGTTTAAAATCAACCTCCTTTCCACCCACCACTTGCCTATGAGAAATAATTTCGCTGCTCTCCTCAAATTTTCTACGACTCAAATGCACTCATCAATTGAGATAAATTGTCTATTTGTACCAGTATTTAAGTTTGTTGTTGAGTTTGGGTTTCATCCTTGACAGCACACCCTCCTCCCACTCACATAATTAATAACATAATCAGTTCAGTGTACTTCCATCTTAGCAATATTTCTCATCTCTGCCCTTCTACACAACTGCCAAATTATCCCCATCCTTCATCAACTCTGTTGGCTTCCTGTAAAACAAAGAATCAACCCCAAGATGTTCCTCATCACTCTCAAAGCCTGGACCCATCTTGCATATTTGTCCTCCATTGCATCACCATTTGTTCCAAACCACTTTGCTCTTCTTCGACCTGACCTCATCATCTCTGCAATACTTTCTCTCCCACTTTTAAAATCCAAAATGAAAACACATTCGTTCAAATAATTTGATCTAGATTTATCCGTTTTTTTGGTTGTTCTATGATTCCTTGTGCTTAGATTTTTTTTAAATCTGTTATTTTGTCCACTTCAATTTGTATTTTTTGTACAGTGCCCTTAGGTGTTTTTAAAAGCGCTTGAAATAAAATGTGTATATTCTTGTTATTAATCCATTTTATCTTTGCAGTGAAAGAAGAAGCCGTGGAGGAGAGCGTTACGACAGCATGGTAATTGTCTATTCACTTCTATCCCAAAAATAAAGCTGCAGCATTAATGTGTAATGTGATCAGGAATCAACATAGAATCTGTGTTTTTTGTCTTGGTATATGGAGCAAGTGGAACTCTAAAACCAGACTAAATACTTGGTATTGTTGTGGTCATAAATCACAGTCGTCAGCCATCTAGTTCAACAGTTTTTAACAGTCTCATCCGCCTTAAAATCGAGCAGCTGTCAGACTTAGCGACTTGTCCAAAAATCTTACTCTGTTTTGCTGTGAAGAAGAAGCAAAAGATTATTCTGGGATCTATCTGTGCATCTGAAACGCAACATTACTGCTTGTAGTTAGAAAACGACGCCTTCTGCAAATGATCTGCAATTGCGACTACGTTGCAAATTGCTAACTTACCAGAGCATATAAGACTACAGTCAATTGACAGATTCTGTTCACACATACTGTAAGCTTGAACGGCTTAAACACTAAGAGTGAAAATGACCAATGTTAGGATATAAAACCTATTGTTTAGATCAAGGGTGTCAGACTCGGGTTGGTTCGCCGGCCGCATTAACGTCAGCTCGATTTTATGTGGGCCGGACCATTTTAGATATAATATTTAGATTTTTTTTTTAATAAATGGATTAACAGAACTGGATTAAAATTATATTATTAATTAATTTTATAGATCTAAAACAATGTTTATTTTAGCTTTTTTTAAATATATTTTTAGATTTTACAAAATGATTTTTGAACTAAAAACACAGAAAAAATGGATTAAAAAATTACAATTATTAATTTAAAAGGTGGAAAATCAGGAAATTTAATATACATCTATACTCTTCATTTTAATTTGATCCTAAAACAGAAAGTCAGCACTCATTATTTACTTTCTCGGGCCGCACAAAATGATGCGGCGGGCCAGATTTGGCCGCCATTTTGACATGTGGTTTAGATCATACAATATTTGCCAATGTTCTATAGTCCTGCCACAATTCAGTTCTGATCAGTTGAAATTTATATTACGTACACATTTCACCAAATCAGTAACATTTAACCTTAAGCAAAAATACAAAGAAATTTGCCCCCCAAAAATCAGAAAATTTAATGAAAAAAACTATTCTTTTTAATGAAACGACACACATAAGCGATGACGTTGTTGATAGATTTGAGGGAATTATTATTTTAATACAGCCTTATTAAACCGTCACATCCCCAAATTTCAGGGCATTTCTAAAAGGTTTTTAAAGAAGCGATCATAATTTCACATCTGAGCACAGTACAAGGAGTAAGCACCAGAGCCCATGCCTTTTCTTTTTTTTTGAGGGGCCTACGGTTGCCAAGCAACACTCGTCTCCTCGCTTGCCTCACGGCAAGCGGTGTACACCGTTGCCTCCCTTCGAATTTATAATATTTAATCCACAACGTTGTCGTTAGTCATTGATTGTGTGAATTTGTGGCGTCATGCAAAGGTCAAATAGAGGCACTAATGACTCAGAAGATGACATCAGTCAGAGTAGTTTAGAAGTGACTACTTGATAATACAAAATAAAAATTGAGAACATTCAGGGAAAACCTTCCACATCTGTTAAAAGAAGTATATTTAAAAATTAACAGTTAATACAATAATTTATGTAATGTGTGTGTGATGTAATTTTACTTTAGCATTGTGTTACTTTAGGTTTAGATATCCCTTTCAGTTTCAAGCAGATACAGCAAAAGTATGGTGATAATAGTCATGAAATTACTACTTTCATTTTATTGTAATTTTACCAATGATCAAGCAGGTAAATGTAGTCAAATGCCTACATCATGCCAATGTAATGGGATTGTGAAGAAAGAACGAGTAAAATAATAGATAAAAATAATAAAATGAAACAAAAAAGACATTTTTGGCATCTCATCACCTATCAATATTACGACTACATTGCTATTAGTGTTACTGAGAATTCCCTGATGCATTGTTTTTGGAATAACTATGAAATTGTAAAAAAACCTGTCAGATTTGAGTATAGTCTTTACAGTTTTTGATATGGTCACAATTTCATAACAATTTTAAGTCGTGTGTGAAATTTATGGCTTTCACAAATCAACTCAAGGTATAATTGTTGCTTTTGAATGTGCTTTAGAATGATTGTAATTGCCAGAAAAATATGCAACATTTTCTGTATAAGACTAGACCCACATATATTGTGTCAAAGTGGCGGCCCGGGGGCCAAATCTGGCCCGCCGCATCATTTTGTGTGGCCCGGGAAAGTAAATCATGAGTGCCGACTTTCTGTTTTAGGATCAAATTAAAATGAAGAGTATAGATGTATATTAAATTTCCTGATTTCCCCCCTTTTAAATCAATAATTGTATTTTTTTAATCATTTTTTTCTGTGTTTTTAGTTCAAAAATCATTTTGTAAAATCTAAAAATAAATAAAAAAAAGCTAAAATAAATATTGTTTTAGTTCTATAAAAAACTGAATATTCAGGGATTTTAATCCATTTATAATAAAAACAATCTAAATATTACATCGAAAATGGTCCGGCCCATGTGAAATCAAGTTGACGTTAAAAAGGCCCGCGAACCAACCCGAGTCTGACACCCTTGGTGTATACGATGAGTTATACAGTAACGAGGATGTAGTTAGACAGCGAGAGACTTGGTTCCAAGGTTCAGGTTGTTTTATTAGGAATACAGGTGTGATAGTTCAGGTCAACAAGGTCTGGAATGTTGACAGAACCTCTTCTTGTTTTGAAATCTAGGCCACCTTGTCAGAAATGTCATAGAGAGTTAATTCTAATGTGAATGAGCATTATTATAAATTAAGACTATAAGCACACCATCTTAATTCTGACACTAAACCTGATTTTTTTCCTTGTTTCTGTAATAGAGTGGAGGCAGTTATGGTGAGTCACACCATTTTTCTTAATCCCGCATACTGTACGTAAATTCCATTTGTGTTAATCCCATTAGCACTATTAAATAAATATTTTTTATTTGTCTCCCTGTAATTTAAAAAAACAACTGTAATTTTATTAGCTGTCGTGGTTGAGTCTGACGCAATGTCACAAGAGTAAATATTTATGTTCAACACTTAATGTTTAAATGATGGTGTTAATAGTACATTCACAATTTTAAATAATTATTTTGTTTTTCTTTTGTGATGTGTTTAAGACAATTCCTGGGATCGCTTTCATCCTGGTAAGTGGGCAAAAAAAAAAATCAGTGTATAAATTCACAACATAATACTCTCCATTATTGACTTTCTAAGGTGGCCGAGGCTCCTATGGTGACATCGCAGGGCCTGTCATTACCACGCAGGTCACCATCCCCAAAGACGTAGGTGTTCAAAGTTGGGAAAATTGTGGAAAAGAACCACCGGCAAAGTTTTATGGCTTTTTCACAGCTCGCTGGCTCCATCATCGGTAAGGGAGGCCTAAGGATCAAGCAGATCCGCCACGAGTCCGGGGCTTCCATCAAGATCGATGAGCCGCTGGAGGGCTCGGAGGACCGCATCATCACTATCATCGGCACGCAGGATCAGATCCAGAATGCCCAATACCTGCTGCAAAACAGGTGAGCCAACGTCACCTTTAGTGTTAGGAACCAGGCTCTCAGCATTTTTTTGGTGCAAACGTATACCGTATTTTCACGACTATAAGGCGCACATAAAAGTCTTAAATTTTCTCCAAAATAGACAGGGCGCCTTATAATCCAGTGCGCTTTATATATGGACCAATACTAAAATTGTTATCACGATAAAATAAAATAAATCAGTCGATAGGGTACACCATCCTCTGCAGCTCTTACAACTATGGCAAGCAGCCCCCGACTCTACTATTTTCCCCGTAGAAAAAGTACTGTGCAGTGACTGCTGGGATATATAGTTCTTTTGTCAATACACCCAATGGATTGTGGTCTGGACATCGACATCAACACAGCTTTACAAAGCGTGGAAGGCAGCGCTGGAATAGTTACGCTAGCTACTAGCTAGCTACTATTTGCGAATGGATTGTGGCCGCCTGGACGAACGTATAAAACTCAGCGTTTTCGATGACACATTTGGACATTTGTTCAATTCGGACATAGAAAATGAGGACTTTGATGGATTTGTGGGTGATGATGATGTGAGTACATTGTAAAATGGCTAAATAAAGTACAACCGAACTCAGTTTTGCTTCCGTTGCCTTTTTAAAAACGTGTTTTTAGCGTGTGGGTGTAGCGTGTATGTTTTGCCATGCCTGGCTGCGTCTATAAAAACGGTGCGTCCTTTGTGTGTGTAAAATACAGAAATAGCACTCGTTACTGACACTGCGGCTAAAAATACAATGCGCCGTATAGTCGTGAAAATACGGTAATTGAAAGTACCATTGATGGACTTATTATTAGAGGGGGAGGAGAGTATAAAATACAGTGGTACCTCTACTTACTAAATTAATTGGTTTGAGAATTTTTTTCATAACTTGGATTTTTCATTAATAGCATAGTTTACATTAAATTTGCATAATTTGTTCTGAGTTTTAATACTAACGCCTAAACACTTTAAAAATTATACTAATTTGTATAAAATACATATGTATTTACCACGCCCGTAAATAAGACAAAATAGCATAAATATAAGAAAATTATTTCAAATGATGCCCCAACACCGAACCAAAAACTAACACGTAACCTGAACATTTTGAATGTAGAAGCATTTGTAAGTAGAGGTACCACTGTAATCATAAAATGATGTGCAGAGCTATAATTGTGTGTTCCAGTGTTAAAAAAGATCAGTAATCCCTTTGTCAACTGAGTTTTAGCAGGGGCCTCGTACAAATTTGTTCCGCCACTGCTTCACGTGTTCCTGATTTTTAAATATTTACTTGGCTGACTAGTTGGCCTGTTAGACGGATGGAAAAGTAACCGTAAACACTGAGGAAAAGCTAGCCCTAAACAACAATTTACAAGCCCCAATAGGGCCTGCATTTTTTTCCACGTTGTTTTTCCCCTGACTTTTCTGATTGGTTGTTTTTCCTTGTTGTTTTCTCATCAGTGTGAAGCAGTATTCTGGGCGGTTCTTCTAGGACAAGAGCATGTTGAGTGACCCAAAAGTGTACTGTTAGCTGTCCAACAGACATTTCTCTATTGTTGAAGGATCAGTTTGACTGTATCCATATTATCATCTGGAAAATTATTTTTTAAGAAAGACAGCCCCATGACACTGGGGGGTTGGTTTTAAATACATCATGCCAGTTACCTTCAAATTTAGAATTGTTTGCTTTACGGTTTCCGCATGCAGTGTTTTTTTTTATGTGAGTACTGCACTCACATTTTATGTCCATGAAAATTAGCAGTAGTTAGCTTGGCGTTATTTACGGACATGGATAGCGTCTTCAGCCTTGTGACAATTTCAATGCTAGAATGATTAACTGTGAATTTTTTTCTTCAGTCAGTCAACGTCGCCTCTCTTTAGCTAACACTATTATCTCACTATTACGCTTAAAAAGACTTGTTCAGATGTCATGCATTTGCTTTGATATTTGATGAATGTTTGTTATTTTGAATCATTTTTACATTGTTTTCGTAAAGCGGGAATACACTGTAAAAATTGTGTATATAATTCTTTCATCCAGTTTTTTTCCCTCTCACCAAACGAATGCTTTACTTTTTGTGATTTTAAGTACTCTTGTGTTTGATCATGTATGTGGCTTACAGCTTATGTTAAAATTTCAGTAACTGACATGCCTTTTGGTAACTTGTGACTGATATCCTGAAGGGGTTTTGCTAAATAAAGGTTTCTTTTTTTCAGTCTTTGCTCAGTGTTTTGGTCAACTCCAGGTTTGTCATACAGTATTTTTTTGTGCAGATTTTTTTTGTTTTGTTTAAAAAAATAAATAAACAAAAGCAAAGTAAGGTTCTTTGCTTTCTTTTAAAGGAAAAGCTCATTTCTGCTCCCTCAATTGTGGCGCCCAAGCATGAATTTGTCTCCATATGTTGCCTTTTTAAATTAAAGTTCATTAAAAGCTAACTGTACTGTATGGTTTTACGCAATCTGGTTTGTCTGATAAGTAGGAAAAAGATACTGTGCATGCTTTTTCTTACGTTTAAAAAAATAAAATAAAAGCGGCCTGGCGGATGAGTGGTTAGCGCGTTGGCCTCACAGCTCTGTTGTCCTGGATTCAAATCCAGGCTGGGTGGGTTTTCTCCGGGTACTCCAGTTTCCCCGAAAAACATGCACGGTAGGCTGATTGGACACTAAATTGCCCCAAGGTATATGAGAGCGTGAATGGTTGTTTGTCTCTTTGTGCCCTGCGATTGGCTGGCCACCAATTCTCTCTGGCGTGAAGTCAGCTGGGATAGGCTCCAGCACCCCCCGCGACCCTAATGAGGATAAAGAAAATGAGATGTTTTTTTTAAGAACTGGTTGTGGGACAGCCATAACTACGGATTAATCAGGTTTTATAAAATAATACATCCCAGATTATAGGTGTTGTATTTCTAGCATTATCAGCAAAAAAACTATATTTTCTGTAGACTTCCTGACTTGCAAGAAAACTTGGGGCTGTTTTCTGCACACATCTGT